>NC_135959.1:75896054-76136054 GCF_053455715.1 Rhinoraja longicauda | reverse complement strand
TGCAGGTGAACCTTTGTCTCACCTGGGAAGACTGTTTGGGTCCTTGGATGGAGTTGAAGGGGGAGGTAAAGAGACAGGTGTTGCATCTCGTGCGGTTGCAGGGGAAAGTGCCCGGGGATGGGGTGGTATGGGTAGGAAAGGACGAGTGGACCAGGGAGTTACGGAGGGAACGTTCTCTGCGGAACGCAGAAAGGGGAACGCAAAGTAGTGAACTGTTCCTTTATGTTTTGGCCAGTCTGGCAAATGGAAATGAGAGGGGTGATCAAGCTGTATTGCAGCATGCTAGATATTAATGGTCAGATCAAATTACACCAAGGCAGACAGAATAATGAAACATTTGCAAAAAAAAAGTAAAATTGTGAAAAAGAGGTTGACAACCATAATTAGTGTAGTTTAGTTTAGGGATACAGATTGGAAACAGGCCCTTCGGCCCACCGGGTCCGCACCGACCAGCGATCCCCGCACATTAACACTATCCTACACCCACTAGGGACAATTTCTACATTTACCAAGCCAATTAACCGACAAACCTGTACGTCTTTGGAGTGTGCCTGACCCGCTGAGTAACTCCAGCATTTTGTGTCTACCTCCCTTCCATTGACTCCATCTACACTTCACGCTGCCTTAGGTAGGCCGCCAGCATAATCAAGGATGATCGCAACCTGGTCACACCCTCTTCTCCCCTCTCCTGTCAGGCAAGTGAATGGGAGGGGGAGTTAAAGTGCTGAGCCACCGGGAGATCAGGTAGGATTAGGTGGACTGAGTGGAGGTTTTCAGCTCGCTGGTCCTGAACTCTCACTATCCACTTGAATGTTTGATTTGATCGGGGCAAATTGGAGGAACAGCATCTCATATTTTGCTTGGGCAGTTTACACCCCAGCGGTATGAACATTGACTTCTCTAACTTCCGATAGCTCCTCTGTCCCTCTCTATCCCCTCCCCCTTCCAAGTTCTTCCACTGTCTTCCTGTCTCCGACTACATTCTATCTTTGTCCCGCCCCCTCCCCTGAATCAATCTGAAGAAGGGTCTCGACCCGAAACGTCACCCATTCCTTCTCTCCTGAGATGCTGCCTGACCCGCTGAGTTACTCCAGCATTTTGTGTCTACCTCCCTTCCATTGACTCCATCTACACTTCACGCTGCCTTAGGTAGGCCGCCAGCATAATCAAGGATGATCGCAACCTGGTCACACCCTCTTCTCCCCTCTCCTGTCAGGCAAGTGAATGGGAGGGGGAGTTAAAGTGCTGAGCCACCGGGAGATCAGGTAGGATTAGGTGGACTGAGTGGAGGTTTTCAGCTCGCTGGTCCTGAACTCTCACTATCCACTTGAATGTTTGATTTGATCGGGGCAAATTGGAGGAACAGCATCTCATATTTTGCTTGGGCAGTTTACACCCCAGCGGTATGAACATTGACTTCTCTAACTTCCGATAGCTCCTCTGTCCCTCTCTATCCCCTCCCCCTTCCAAGTTCTTCCACTGTCTTCCTGTCTCCGACTACATTCTATCTTTGTCCCGCCCCCTCCCCTGAATCAATCTGAAGAAGGGTCTCGACCCGAAACGTCACCCATTCCTTCTCTCCTGAGATGCTGCCTGACCCGCTGAGTTACTCCAGTATTTTGTGTCAGCCATAAATGATGCTTTATTCCACCATCTTCAAAAAATTACTGCACGGTGGAAATGTAGTAAATCACGCAGCACTATTTTGGTTGCATGGAAGCAGGAGATACGCCAAGATGTTATCGAATGGCAACGCAGGGCGGCACAGTGGCGCAGCGGTAGAGTTACTGCCTTACACTGCTTACAACGCCAAGGACCACTGTTCGATCCTGACTACGGGAGCTGTCTGTACAGGGTTTGTACGTTCTCCCTGTGACCTGCGTGGGTTTTTTCCGAGATCTTCGGCTTCCTCCCACACTCCAAAGACATACAGGTTTGTAGGATAATTGACTTGGTGCATGTGTCAATTGTCCCAGGTGTGTGTAGGATAGTGTTAATGTGCGGGGATCGGCGTTGCCATGGACTTGATGGGCCAAAGGGCCTGTTTCAGGGCTATATCTCTAAACTAAACAGTCATAAAGGGTTGAATGGCCTATTCCTGGTTCTGAACCTATGCTTTTGTACAAAATCATTCATTGTCTCAGAAGGCAGTGGAGGCCAATTCTCTGAATGCATTCAAGAGAGAGCTAGATAGAGCTCTTAAGGATAGTGGAGTCAGGGGGTATGGGGAGAAGGCAGGAATGGGGTACTGATTGAGAATGATCAGCCATGATCACATTGAATGGCGGTGCTGGCTCGAAGGGCCAAATGGCCTCCTCCTGCACCTATTGTCTATTGTCTATTGTTGATGTTGCACTATCTGAATGTCTGCTAAAGTTTTGGAACTAGTCGAAGGAACGCAGACATTTAAGAATCATGCGCTCAGCCAAGAATTTCACATACATTATTAAAGAACACAATATTCTTAAGTGGGCTTGGAAAGGAAAACAGTTATTGACGTTAACAGATTGCGGTGAAATTCAACAATATCCAAAGTTCCTTTAAATATTTGATAGGTTATGAGACAAGAACCTGAATGAAAATATAACAACTGTTGTTGACAGACACAAAATGCTGGAGTAACTCAGTGGAACAGACAGCATCTCTGGATAGAATGAATGGGTGACGTTTCGGGTCGAGACCCTTCTTCAAAAACTAATCTGTAAATAAATTATTCTCAATTTTTTCCAAAGAAAAACTTGACATTTTCTAAACCATCCTGTGAGCATCTGCTGCCAGGCTTTAGAAACATAGAAACATAGACAATAGGTGCAGGAGGAGGACATTTGGCCATTCGAGCCAGCACTGCCATTTATTGTGATCATGGCAGATCATCCACAATCAGTAACCCGTGCCTGCCTTCTCCCCATATCCCTTGATTCCGCTAGCCCCTAGAGCTCTATCTAACTCTCTTTTAAATTCATCCAGTGAATTGGCCTCCAGTGCCTTCTGTGGCAGAGAATTCCACAAATTCACAACTCTCTGGGCGAAAAAGATTTTTCTCACCTCAGTTTTAAATGGCCTCCCCTTTATTCTTAGACCTTGGCCCCTGGTTCTGGACTCCCCCAACATTGGGAACATTTTTCCTGCATCTAGCTTGTCCAGTCCTTTTATAATTGTCTACGTTTCTATAAGATCCCCTCTCATCCTTCTAAATTCCAGTGAATACAAGCCCAGTCTTTCCAATCTTTAAAGCACGAAATGAAAAAAATCAAGAATATGTTTTAATGTTATTGATGTCTTGCTTAAATCTGATTTTAGAGGATGGCTGGTAGGTTATTAACATGTTAGGTGAAATAATATAAGAAAATAACTGCAAATGCTGGTACAAATCGTAGGTATTTATTCACAAAATGCTGGAGTAACTCAGCGGGTCAGGCAGTATCTCAGGAGAGAAGGAATGGGTGACGTTTCGGGTCGAGACCCTTCTTCAGACTGATGTCAGGGGGGCGGGACAAAGGAAGGATATAGGTGGAGACAGGAAGATAGAGGGAGATCTGGGAAGGGGGAGGGGAAGAGAGGGACAGAGGAACTATCTAAAGTTGGAGAAGTCGATGTTCATACCGCTGGGCTGCAACCTCCTTTGCAAGTTCCTGATGAAATGCTGTCTTCTGTTCCTGCAGTAGCTAGTTTATTGAAGGAAATTTGTCTCTAAACAGATCATGAGCATTTTGCACCAAATGTGCCACATGCTGCTCTAGAGGCAATTTCCTTTTGACACACATCCACTCATCATTTAGCATGATATCAACACTTACTCTCAAAACCCAGGCTGGAGGCCAAACCTTCAGGCCTGGCTCTGTAGCACTCATGTAATAGTCTGCTTGATGCAATATAGATAAGGATGTCGTGCAACGTGATGAGCCAAGACATCGTGGTAAGAAAGCAGATGCTGACACAGGCACAGATCATGCAGTGAAGAGAAACTAACCTATAAAGACAATCCCTCTACTAAGCAAAGATATTTATTTCACAAAATGCTGGAGTAACTCAGCAGGTCAGGCAGCATCTCAGGAGAGAAGGAATGGGTGATGTTTTGGGTCGAGACCCTTCTTCAGACCTTTATTCTCCCTCTACTAACACTCTCCTCCCCCTTACCAACTTCTCCCTCAACTCCTCCCCCTTCCTCCAAAATAAAAAAAACTTTCTCTCCTGACTCTCAGTCTGAAGAAGGGTCTCGACCCCAAAAACGTCACCCATTCCTTCTCTCCAGAGATGCTGCCCGTCCCGCTGAGTTACAACAGCATTTTGTGTCTACTGTTTAAACCAGCATCTGCAATTCCTTTCTACACCATAAAGATAATTCTCCAATTATCTATTGTAAAGTGGAAACCAATAGTCATATCTGAATATGTATATCGGGGTGGCACGGTGGCGTAGCAGTAGAGTTGCTGCCTTACAGCACCAGAGTCCCGGGTTCGATCCTGACTATGGGCGCTGTCTGTATGGAGTTTGTACGTTCTCCCCGTGACCTGCGTGGGTTTTCTCTGGGTACCATGATTTCCTCCCACACTCCAAAGACGTGCAGGTTTGCAGGTTAATTGGCTTTGGTAATATGCTAAATTGTCCCTTGGTGCTAAGTTGCGGGGATCGCTGGTCGGCGCGGATTTCGTGGGACAAAGGGTCTGTTTCCGCACTGTATCTCTAAACTAAACAAGAAACTGGTGGAAACAGTTTTTCACCTTTTAGGAAATTTATCTATTTTCATCAAGTCTAATACATTTACATAATCATAGAAGCATACGTTTTTGTTGCTATATTATATAATTATTGTAGTCTGATTGAACATGGAAAATATACTGTTTTAACTGTTTCTAATTTTGTTTCTCTGGGCTGCCTAAATTGCTGTTGATTAGCTAATTAATTTATTGCATGGAATGGAAGTCACATTCCCAATCTCATTGTACCCCTGTTTAATGACAATAAAGATATATTGTATTGTAATAGGTGCAGGAGTAGGCCATTCGGCCCTTCGAGCCTGCACCGTCATTCAATATGATCATGGCTGATCATCCAGCTCAGTATCCTGTACCTGCCTTCTCTCCATACCCCCTGATCCCTTTAGCCACAAGGGCCACATCTAACTCCCTCTTAAATATAGCCAATGAACTGGCCTCAACCACCTTCTGTGGCAGAGAATTCCACAGATTCACCACTCTCTGTGTGAAAAAAAACTTTCTCATCTCGGTCCTAAAAGACTTCCCCCTTATCCTTAAACTGTGACCCCTTGTTCTGGACTTCCCCAACATTGGGAACAATCTTCCTGCATCTAGCCTGTCCAACCCCTTAAGAATTTTGTAAGTTTCTATAAGATCTCCTCAATCTTCTAAATTCCAGCGAGTACAAGCCGAGTCTATCCAATCTTTCTTCATATGAAAGTCCTGCCATCCCAGGAATAAATCTGGTGAATCTTCTCTGTCCTCCCTCTATGGCAAGAATGTCTTTCCTCAGATTAGGAGACCAAAACTGCACGCAATATTCCAGGCGTGGTCTCACCAATGCCCTGTACAACTGCAGCAGAACCTCCCTGCTCCTATATTCAAATCCCCTCGCTATGAATGCCAACATACCATTCGTTTTTTTCACTGCCTGCTGCACCTGCATGCCTACTTTCAATGACAGGTGTACCATGACACCCAAGTCTCGTTACATCTCCCCTTTTCCTAATCGGCCACCATTCAAATAATAGTCTGCTTTCCTGTTCTTGCCACCAAAGTGGATAACCTCACATTTATCAACTTTATACTGCGTCTGCCATGCATTTGCCCATTCACCTAACCTATCCAAGTCACGTTGCAGCCTCCTAGCATCCTCCTCACAGCTAACACTGCCCCCAGCTTGGAGATGTTGCATTCAATTCCTTCGTCCAAATCATTAATATATATTGTAAATAGCTGGGGTCCCAGCACTGAGCCTTGCGGTACCCCACTAGTCATTGCCTGCCATTCTGAAAAGGACCCGTTTATACCACTTTGGTTCATCTCTGCAAGGCCTGTGTTTGCAGACATGGTTACACAGTTGTCATGGAACTATACAGCACAGAAACGGCCCTGCAAATCAATTTGCCCAGGCGAAACAAGTAGCCCAACTGAGCTAGTTCCCTTTACCTACAGCCAGCCTATATCCCTCAAAACATTCCTATCCATGTAGCCTCCTACAGTCTTTTAAAAGTCATAGTTGTATCCACCTCTCCCACTCCTCTGGCAGCTCGTTCCGTATACACACTCTATTTAAAAAAAGTTCCCCATCAGGTCAGTTTTAAAACTTCTCCCCCCCCCCCCCCCCACCCCCACCCCCTCACCTCAAAGCTCCGCCCTCTAGACTTAAATCGGAAAAAGACTATGGTTATTCAAGTTTATCTCTGCCCCTCTTTCAAGAGAGAGCTAGATAGAGCTCTTAAAGATAGCGGAGTCAGGGGGTATGGGGAGACGGCAGGAACGGGATACTGATTGTGGATCATCAGCCATGATCATATTGAATGGCGGTGCTGGCTCGAAGGGCCGAATGGCCTCCTCCTGCACCTATTGTCCATTGTCTATTGTCTATGGTCATTATTTAATAAGCCCCTATAAGATCACCCCTCACCATCCTTCACCTAGTAATACCATTATAATTTTCTTTTCCACCCTTTCCAGTTTAGAGAGATCCAACAAACATGCTAAAAGAATTGAAAGACAAAAACGCCTTCACTTTTTTTTGTGTGGTAGGATACAATATATTGGTTACGAGGAAGGGGCAGAGTAACAACAATGTATGATGATTACCATATGATACGATACGATACGATACGATACGATGCGATACGATACGGTACGATACGGTACGATGCGATGCGATGCGATGAGATGCGATGCGATGCGATCTCAACCCGAAACGTCACCCATTCCTTCTCTCCCGAGATGTCGCCTGACCCGCTGAGTTTCTCAAGCATTTTGTGTCTACCTTCGATTTTAACCCAGCATCTGCAGTTTTTTTCCTAACCAATTTGCTATGTTGGCTTGGCAGCAGCATATATGAGGATGACAACAGACAAACCCAGGACCTTTAAGCGAAAGAATGGGTGACGTTTCGGGTCGAGACCCTTCTTCAGACTGAAGAAGGGTCTCGACCCGAAACGTCACCCATTCCTTCTCTCCCGAGATGCTGCCTGACCTGCTGAGTTACTCCAGCATTTTGTGAATAAATCGATTTGTACCAGCATCTGCAGTTATTTTCTTATACTACCTTTAAGCGAAATATCCTTGAAATTGCTCCTACAGCATCATAAAATGTTATCCTCTGCAAAGAACATTGATCAAAATGAAATCAGCTTTTCCTTCGTGCACAGACATGGCCCCCAGTGGTACAGGTTAAGGCATTATTATTAGCAGGGCTGGCATTTATTACTGAATGAGCCAGCTGGGTTTTATCTGATGGCTTCATGGTCACTTTCACTAATTTCGATTTTTATTTATAGGCGATTTGAACTCACAATTCCCTTGCCGTTAGTCCAGACCCAAGAACATAACCCGTCATGAAACCATCCCTATGAATGAATAATAGAAGTGAATAGGAAGCACAGTTTATTTACCAAAGGAAATTATATTAACATTTGTTCGAGGGCCAAATGTTATGAACTGAAAACTTACAAAACCAGCTGGTCCATGAAGATAGATATTTCACAGCTTCCTGTTCAAAGATGCCATCAGGAAGTCATTTGCTACTGTCTGTAATTGTTCCAAATATATTCAATTCACAAACTATAATTTCTAGCAAAGGTTAAATTGTTTTTATTGATAACCCAATGGGAAAATGATTGGAGAATTGATCGGTTTTGGAGTATGTAATACATCTATCAGTCTGAAGAAGGGTCTCGACCCGAAACGTCACCCATTCTTTCTCTCCTGAGATGCTGACTTGACCTGCTGAGTTATTCCAGCATTTTATGAATAAATACCTTCGATTTGTACCAGCATCTGCAGTTATTTTCCTACAATACATCTATCTTGTTTCGATGTTTTCATCTTATTGACATGAGATTACAAGAAATGATCACAATAATGTGTAGATGATTAATGAGGTAAAATATACAATTTATATAGAGTCATAGAGTGATACAGTGTGGAAACAGGCCCTTCGGCCCAACTTGCCCTTGTTTGGTCCATATCCATCCAAACCTATCCTAACCATGCACCTGTCTAACTGTTTCTTAAACGATGGGATAGTCCCAGCCTCAACAACCTCCTCTGGCAGCTTGTTCCATACACCCACCACCCTTTGTGTGAAAAGGTTACCCCTCAGATTCCTATTAAATTTTTTCCCCTTCATCTTGAACCTATGTCCTTTGGTCTTTGATTCCCCTACTCTGGGCAAGAGACTCTGTGCATCTACCCAATCTATTCCTCTCATGATTTTGTCTAGTAACATATAATTGATTGGAGTTGCCATCTGTCCACCTCCTAGTCAAAAAGGCCCATGGTGCTTTTTGGGGTCTCTCTTGAATCACTATTTTGTTTTTTGGCAAAGGTTTACTTTTAGTTTTAGTTTAGACAATAGACAATAGACAATAGGTGCAGGAGGAGGCCATTCGGCCCTTCGAGGCAGCACCGCCATTCAATGTGATCATGGCTGATCATTCTCAATCAGTACCCCGTTCCTGCCTTCTCCCCATATCCCCTGACTCCGCTATCCTTAAGAGCTCTATCTAGCTCTCTCTTGAATGTATTCAGAGAATTGGCCTCCACTGCCTTCTGAGGCAGAGAATTTCATAGATTTACAACTCTCTGACTGAAAAAGTTTTTCCTCATCTCCGTTCTAAATGGCCTACCCCTTATTCTTAAACTGTGGCCCCTTGTTCTGGACTCCCCCAACATCGGGAAAATGTTTCCTGCCTCTAACGTGTTCAACCCCTTAATAATCTTATATGTTTCGATAAGATCCCCTCTCTTCCTTCTAAATTCCAGTGTATACAAACTTAGTTGCTCCAGTCTTTTAACATACGACAGTCCCGCCATTCCGGGAATTAATCTAGTAAACCTACGCTGCACGCCCTCAATAGCAAGAATATCCTTCCTCAAATTTGGAGACCAAAACTGCACACAGTACTCCAGGTGCGGTCTCACTAGGGCCCTGTACAACTGCAGAAGGACCTCTTTGCTCCTATAGTTAACTCCTCTTGTTATGAAGGCCAACATTCCATTGGCTTTCTTCACGGCCTGCTGTACCTGCAGCCTTAATAACTACCATACAATGGCCTTGACATCCACCATCATGAAATGCTTCGAGAGGCTGGTTATTCAATCCAGCCTATCAAGGAACCTTGATCCACTGTGGTTCACCCATTGCTGCAACATTTCCATGAAGGATGGCCCCTCCCTGATGATCTAACTGGCCCAACACACGTCTCTGGAACACTTGGATAATAAGCACACCTAAATCAGACTCCTAGTAATTGATGTCAGCTCTGCTTTCAATACCATCATCCCACCAAGCTCATCTCTAAACAGTGTAGGAAGAAAACTGCAGATGCTGGTTTAAATCAAAGGGAGACACAACATGCTGGAGTAACTCAGCGGATCAGGCAGCATCTCAGGAGAGAAGGAATGGGTGACGTTTCTGGTCGAGACCCTTCTTCAGACCGATCTGGGTTAAAACGGGGTCGTAGAGTCGGAGGGCGAGAGGAATCTCAGAGGGGGGGCAGTGAGAGAGGATGTTGCTGAACTCTAGTTGGAGAGAGGAGGGGAACCTCTTCAAAGTAGACACAACTTGAGGAGATTTTGCAGTGGAGCGGCAAAATGTGTCGGAAAAAAACTGCAGATGGTGGGTTTAAATAGAAGGTAGACACAAAATGCTGGAGTTACTCAGCGGGTCAGGCAGCATCTCTGGAGAGAAGGATGGGTGACGCTTTGGGTCGAGACCCTTCTTCAGACTTTTGTGTCTACCTAATCTCTAAACACGTGGAACTTGGAGTCAGCACTCATTTCTGCAACTGGATCCTCAGTTTCCTGACCAACAGACCACAATCAGACCACAATCAGTGAGAATAGGAGACAAATCATCCTCTACGAGAATCCTCAACACTGATGCCCCTCAAGGTTGCGTTCTCAGCCCCACTTCTTTACACCTTATACACTCATGACTGTACTGCCAAATACCAATCCAACTCAATTTATAAGTTGACAGATGACACCCATATAGTGGGCTTAGGGTTGCCAACTTTCCAACTCCCAAATAAGGGACAAAAGGTGACGTCACCGCACCGCGCCCCACATGACCTCACCCAGCCAGCGGCCACTTGCTCCCGCTCCACCAATGGCGGCCGCCCGGGCCGGGTTGCTATGCAACCTCCATTAGGCAAACACACTCGGCGCCGCTCCCGGAACACACTCCGTTAGCCTACACTGTTCGGGCCTACAGCAGCCCCCGGGCCTACAGTGTCTGCGCCTACAGTGTCCGGGTCGACATTGTCCGGGCCTACAGTGTCCGGGCCTACAGTGTCCGGGCCTACAGCATCCCCCAGGCATACAGTGTCCGGGCCTACAGTGTCGGGGCCTACAGCATCCGGGCCTACAGTGTCCGGGCCTACAGTGTCCGAGCCTACATCATCCGGGCCTACAGTGTCCGGGTCTACAGCGCCCCCCAGGCCTAATACGGGACAAGGGCAGTCCGATACGGGAAAAACAAACTTAGCCCAATATACGAGCTGTCCCGGCTAATACGGAACAGTTGGCAACCCTAAGTAGGCTGGATATCATACAGGAAGGAGATTGTGAACTTAAGAACCTCGTAACCTAGTGCCAAGACAACAACCTTTCCCTCAAAGTCAGGAAGACAAAGGAGATTGTGATTGACTTCAGGAAGTGAAGCAGTACACACATCTTAGTCTATGTTGATGCCTCCGAAGTAGAGATGGTTGAAAGCTTCAATTTCATAGAAAACAAAGAAAATAGAAAATAGGTGCAGGAGGAGGCCATTTGGCCCTTCGAGCCAGCACCGTCATTCATTGTGATCATGGCTGATCATCCACAATCAATAACCTGTGCCTGCCTTCTCCCCATATCAATAGACAATAGGTGCAGGAGGAGGCCATTTGGCCATTCTCAATCAGTACCCCGTTCCTGTCTTCTCCCCAAATCCCTTGATTCCGCTAGCCCCTAGAGCTCTATCTAACTCTCTTTTAAATTCACCCAGTGAATTGGCTTCCATTGCCTTCTGTGGCAGAGAATTCCACAAATTCACAACTCTCTGGGTGAAAAAGTTTCTTCTCACCTCAGTTTTAAATGGCCTCCCCTTTATTCTTAGACTGTGGCCCCTGGTTCTGGACTCCCCCAACATTGGGAACATTTCCTAGGAATTTGCCCTGGGCCTGCCACATTGAAACCAATGCCTGGAAAGCACACCAAGGCCTCAACTTCATTTGCAGGCTTAGGAAGTTCAGCATGTCCCCAACAACCCACAGCAATGTCTACAGATGTGCCATAAAAAGCATTTTATCAGGATGCATCACAGCCTGGTTTGGAACAGCTCCAACCAAGACAGTAAGACATTTCTGAGAGTTATGGCCGTAGCCCAGAGCATCACGCAGATCAACCTCCTTTGCGTGGATTCCATCTACACTTCACGCTGCCTCGCGAAGGCCAGTGGCATAATCAGGGATCTGTCTCAGCCCGGTCTCTCCCTCTTCTCCCCTCTCTCATCAGGCAAGAGATACAGAAGTTTGAAAACGCATACCTCCAGATTCAGGGACAGTTTCTTCCTCAGTATTATCTGTCAACTGTGCTGTCATCTCACCAGCTCGAGTCCTGATCTCCCATCTACCTCATTGGATATCTTTGAACTATGTTTAATCAGACTTCATCTTGCATGAAATGTTGCATTCTTTATCCTTTAGATGTACACTGTGGATTGTAATCATGTAGAGTAGGAAAATAACTGCAGATGCTGGTACAAATCGAAGGTATCACAAAATGCTGGAGTAACTCAGCGGGTCAGGCAGCATCACGGAAGAGAAGGAATGGGTGACGTAAACTTCAGGTCTGAAGAAGGGTCTCGACCCGAAACGTCACCCATTCCTTCTTTCCCGAGATGCTGCCTGACCCGCTGAGTTACTCCAGCATTTCGTAATCATGTAGAGTGTTTTCTTTTGGACTGGATAGCACACCACAAAAAGCTTTTCACAGTACCTCAGTACACATGACAATAATAAACGTAACTAAACTAAACTGAAATATTATAGCTGTCTAATTTTGGAAAGAAAGGAACTTAAATCAACACAATAATGGAATAAATAGTAACATTTGCTTCTCAAATCCAGTGCATTTCTTTGCAACAAATGACTTCAATGGTCAGAATAAACAAAGATCTCTCCTGATCTGGTGGTGGTCACATAATGTGCCATGTCCACATACCCCATCACAACTGTATGTTTAGAGCACACATTGGAGAACAAATATTTATTACTTGCAAGTTATTTTGATAATTATGAGATGACGTTTCTGATTTAATAGTCCTTGTGTTTGCTCCTTGCACTTTGCTTCTTCCACTGTCAGAGTGTACAGTAGATCACTGTAGATTCTCGATTAGTACGGGTGTCAGGGGTTATGGGGAGAAAGCAGGAGAATGGGGTTAGGGGGGAGAGATAGATCAGCCATGATTGAATGGCGGAGTAGACCTGATGGGCCGAATGGCCTAATTCTACTCCGATCATTTATGAACTTATGAACATAGAAACATAGAAAATAGGTGCAGGAGGAGGCCATTTGGCCCTTCAAGCCAGCATCGCCATTGTGATCATGGCTGATCATCCACAATCAGTAACCTGTGCCTGCCTTCTCCCCATATCCCTTGATTCCGCTAGCACCAAGAGTATCTAACTCTTGTTTCAATTCATCCAGTGAATCGGCCTCCACTGCCCTCTGTGGCAGAGAATTCCACAAATTCACAACTCTCTGGGTGAAAAAGTTTTTTCTCACCTCAGTTTTAAACGGCCTCCCCTTTATTCTTAGACTGTGGCCCCTGGTTCTGGACTCCCCCAGCATTGGGAACATTTTATCCTGCATCTAAATTGTCCAGTCCTTTCATAATTTTATACGTCTCTATAAGATCCCCTCTCATCCTTCTAAACTAATACAAGCCCAGTCTTTCCAATGTTTCATCATATGACAGTCCCGCCATCCAGAGGATTAACCTCGTGAACCTACGCTGCACTGCCTCAATAGCAAGGATGTCCTTCCTCAAATTACTCAAACATGAGGCCCAATGCAAATTGGAGAAACAACACCTCATATTTGGCTTGGGCAGCTTACAACCCAACGGTATGAATATTGACTTCTCAAACTTCAAGAGGTCTGGAAAAAACTATATTAAAAAGAATAAGGAATTGATGACTCTGTTATAAAATCACTTTAACCACTAAACTGGAACCAAGCAAAATCATGTCAAGGTTTGCTTTCTTGGATAATGAAGCAAGGCTTGATTTATAGTTGAATTGATGAAGTTGCAACAAGATTGTTATTGCAGCAACACATCCTTACAGAAGCTGAGAGAGGCTTGCATGCACAATTGATGATGACTGTTTTAGGAGGTGGTTAATATCAGAGGTGAAGTTGACCTTTCAGAATGCACTGAACAGTGCTCAGGCAAGGGAAAACAAGCAGGACTTACGCATGAAACAAGTGAATCTATGTCGTAACTTATGCATTGGACAAGGTATGAAACACATTGTCCTGTCCCAAAGCAATTTGAACATCATTACTTTAAAAATAAATTGCAGAGGCTGTGAGCTCTTCCACCGCACGCTATGTTTGCTGTTTAGCATGCAAATGGTCCTATCCTGCAGTTTCACCAGGCTGACACCTCATTTCTAGGGAGAGAGGAAA
This sequence comes from Rhinoraja longicauda, assembly GCF_053455715.1. Taxonomy (NCBI): domain Eukaryota; kingdom Metazoa; phylum Chordata; class Chondrichthyes; order Rajiformes; family Arhynchobatidae; genus Rhinoraja; species Rhinoraja longicauda. The sequence continues at coordinate 76,122,159 of NC_135959.1, read as the reverse complement.
ACAAACTCATAGACACAAAAAGATGGAGTAACTCTGCGGGACTGGCAGCATCTCTGGATTAAAGGAATGGGTGACTATTCGGGTCGAGACCATCTTTCAGACCTCTCGTTTCCCTTTTTCCTGTCTCTCAGTCTGAAGAAGGGTCTCGACCCTGAGACATCACCTATCCATGTTCTCCAGAGATGCTGCCTGACCTGCTGAGTTACTCCAGCACTCTGTGAAACATCACCTATCCATGTTCTCCACAGATGCTGCCTGACCCGCTGAGTTACTCCAGCACTCTGTGAAACGTCACCTATCCATGTTCTCCACAGATGCTGCCTGACCCGCTGAGTTACTCTAGCACTCTGTGAAACGTCACCTATCCATGTTCTTCAGAGATGCTGCCTGACCCGCTGTTACTCCAGCACTCTGTGTGAAACGTTACCTATCCATGTTCTCCACAGATGCTGCCTGACCCACTGAGTTACTCCAGCTTTTTGTGTCAAACCTCATTTCTCGGCCTGCCTAGTGCTGCTTCCAGGATGCCCATCTGAACCAGAGATCAACAGCAACAGTAAATTAAGAGAGATATTGCTCCACAAGGCTACACATGATGATAGTGCATCTATTTCAGCAGCGGATGGTCCATTGCACCTCACGGATGTTCAGTTTTGAGCTGCCTGATTTGTCAGAGTATGTCCCATTTTGTATGATGGTAATGGCATGCAGCACCATGGCAGTAAAGGTCTGAACAAGGGTCTCAACCCGAAACGTCACCTACACCTCTCCAGAGATGCTGCCTGTCCCGCTGAGTTACTCCAGCTTTTTGAGTCTATCTTCGTGTGAAGATGACACTTTTTCTTTTGAAGGACGGTTCGGTGGCGCAGCGGTAGAGTTGCTGCCTCACAGCGCCGGTGACCAAGGTTCGATCCCGACTACGGGCGCTGCCTGTACGGAGTTTGTACGTTCTCCCCGTGACCTGCATGGGTTTTCTCCGAGATCTTCGGTTTCCTCCCACACTCCAAAGACGTGCAGGTTTGTATGTTAATTGCGTTGGTATAAATGAAAATTGTTTCGAGCGTGTGTCGGACAGTGTTAATGGGCGGGGATCGCTGATCAGCGCGGACTCGGTGGGCCGAAGGGCCTGCTTCTACTCTGAATCTCTAAACTAATCTAAATTAAACATTACACCATGCCCACGTATGCCATCACAATTGTATGTTTGGAGCACACATCGGGGAACAAATATTTATTACTTACAAGTTATTTTGATAATTATGAGATGACATTTCTGATTTAACAGTCCCAGTGCAGACTCTGCCTTTGGAAGTTATGTTGAGAATCAAGATGGTGAAATTAGAATACTTGATTTACAACAACAATCCCTTCACTTCATATCATATCATATCATATCATATATATACAGCCGGAAACAGGCCTTTTCGGCCCTCCAAGTCCGTGCCGCCCAGTGATCCCCGTATATTAACACTATCCTATACCCACTAGGGACAATTTTTTTAAACATTTTACCCAGCCAATTAACCTACATACCTGTACGTCTTTGGAGTGTGGGAGGAAACCGAAGATCTCGGAGAAAACCCACGCAGGTCACGGGGAGAACGTACAAACTCCTTACAGTGCAGCACCCGTAGTCAGGATCGAACCTGAGTCTCCGGCGCTGCATTCGCTGTAAAGCAGCAACTCTACCGCTGCGCTACCGTGCCGCCCACTAACATGGAACACCGAATCAGGGCATTCAGCACATAATATCTGCGCCGAACATCATGCCAAGTTATACTAATCTCCTCTATCTACACATACTCCACATCCCTCCATTCCTTGCATATTTATATGCCTGTCTGGTTTAGTAGAGTTTAGCTTAGTTTATTTTAGAGATACAGCGTGGAAACAGACCCTTTCGGCCCACTGGGTCCGCACCGACCAGCGATCCCCGCACATTAACACACTTGGGACAATTTTTACATTTACCAAGCCAATTAACCTACAAACCTGTACTTCTTTGGAGTGTGGGAGTAAACCGAAGATCCCGGAGAAAACCCACGCAGGTCACGGGGAGAACGTACAAACTCCGTACAGACAGCGCCCGTAGTCGGGATGGAACCCGGGTCTCCGGCGCTGTATTCACTGTAAGGCAGCAACTCTACCGCTGTGCCACCGTGCCGTCTATAAGTCTAAAAGCCTCTTAAACGCCACTATCATATCTGTGTCCACAACCACCACTGGCAGTGTATCTCAGGAGCCCACCCTCTCTTGGTAAAAAACTTGCTGCACATATCTTTAAATTTTCCCCTTCTGACCGTAAAACTCTGCCCTCTAGTCTTTGACATTCCATCCAGTGAAAAGTGTTCTGACTGTCTACTCTATCTATGCCTCTCAATTTGATATACTTCTATTAGGTTTTCCTTCAACCTTAGCCATGCCAGAGAAAACTATCTAAGTTTGTCCAACTGCTCCTTACAGCTAAAACCCTCATCTCCAGGCATACTTAGAGTCATAGAGTGATATCTTTCCTGTAACATGGTGCCCAGAACTGAACACAATATTCCAAATACTTCTTGTAATGAAGTGACCAGAATGGCCCACAATACTCCAGTAAAGCCTAACCAAAGTTTTATAAAGCTGCAGCATTACTTCCTGACTCTCATACTCAACGACAGATGAAGGCAAGCATACCACATACATTTTTTACCACTCTAAGTCTGCATCATTTAAAAGGAATTAATGGAGAAATCATTCAAAACTATGAAATGGGCTGTGGTTGAAGTCACTATTTTTCCATCACAAAATGCTTTTGTACTAAAAAAGACTAACATTTGCTCAAGAGAATCACCCTCAAGTTCCCAAGAGATTCTCTTGGGCTGCCATTGTAACTTTAGCAGACCAGGTGAAATCCAATAAAATTACATGGCAAGTAGCTCGAATGTAAAGGGTAATTATGACGTCTTAGAAGCATGAAAGAATAATTACTGAAAACAGATGGAAATTATTCATGATTGAAATGAGTAAAAGGTCAATTGCAGCATACTTCCACACTTCAGCTATTGGGAACCATTTTGAAATATATAGAAATGCTTAAAATAAATTCAAATCTCCAAATTAATGATAATTCTTTTCTAAAATCACGCATTTTTTTTTTAGAGACACAGCGCGGAAACAGGCCCTTCGGCCCACCGAGACCGCGCCGACCAGCAATCCCAGCACACTAACATTATCCTGCACACATCAGGGATCATTTAAAATCTTTACCGAAGCCAATTAACCTAAAAAACACGCACGTCTTTGGAGTGTGGGAGGGAACAGGAGCACCCGGAGAAAACCCACGCAGGTCACGAGGCGAACGTACAAACCCCGGCACGGTGGTGTAGCGGTAGAGTTGCTGCCTTACAGCGAATGCAGCGCCGGAGACTAAGGTTCGATCCTGACTACAGGTGCTGTCTGTACAGAGTTTGTACGTTCTCCCCGTGACCTGCGTGGGTTTTCTCCGAGATCTTCGGTTTTCCCCCCACACTCCAAAGACGTACAGGTACGTAGATTAGTTGACTGGGTAAATGTAAAAATTGTCCCGTGTGTGTGTAGGATAGTGTTAATGTGTGAGGATCGCTGGGTGGCGCGGACTCGGTGGGCCGAAGGGCCTGTTTCCGTGCTGTATCTCTGTATCTCCGTACAGACAGCACCCGTAGTCAGGATTGAACCCGGGTCTCTGGCGCTGTAAGGCAGCAACTCTACCGCTGCACCACCGTGCCATTTCTTTGATTTTTCAGCAAATCTCTCGCATGCATTACTGACAGATGAAAACACTTGGACAGTAATTCCAGGCAGAGCAAAACCATTTAAATTCAATTGAGTTAAGGCCATTGATTATATTCGGAGTATTGCATGCAGTTCTGCTTGAACATTCACATGGAGGATGGGGAGGCTTTGGAATGGGTGAGGAGGACGTTTATCAGAAAGTAGACACAAAATGCTGGAGTAACTCAGCGGGACAGGCATCCTCTCTGGAGAGAAGGAATCCTTCTCTCCAGAGATGCTGCCTGTCCCGCTGAGTTACTCCAGCATTTTGTGTCTACCTTCTATTGAAACCAGCATCTACATTTCTTTCCTACACAAGTGTATCAGAATGATGACTGGATTAGGGGGTATTAGCTACAGGGAGTGATTGTACAGACTTGGATTGTTTTCTATGGAACACTGGAGGATGTGGGGAAACCTAACAGAAGTACATACAATTATGAGGGACATAGATTATATACAAAGTCGGAATCTCTTTCACAGGATGGAAAAATCAAATACTACAGGGCACAGCTTTAAGATGAGTCATAGAGTCATAGAGTGATACAGTATGGAAACAGGCCCTTCGGCCCAAATCGCCCACACCGGCCAACAATGTCCCAGCTACACTAGTCCCACATGCCTGCGTTTGGTCCATATCCCTCCAAACCTGTACCTGTCCAACTGTTTCTTAAATGCCTCAACTACCTCCTCTGGCAGCTTGTTCCATGCACCCACCACCCTCTGTGTGAAAACGTTACCCCTCGGATTCCTATTACATCTTTTCCCCTTCACCTTGAACCTATGTCCTCTGGTCCTTGATTCCCCTACTCTGGGCAAAATACTTTGCATCTACCCGATCTCATGATTTTGTAAACCTCTATAAGATCTCCCCACATCCTCCTGCGCTCCATGGAATAGAGACCCAGCCTACTCAACCTCTCCCTATAGCTCACACCCTCTAGACCTGGCAACATCCTTGTAAATCTTTTCTGAACGCTTTCAATCTTTCCTGTAACATGGTGCCCAGAACTGAACACAATATGCTAAATGAGGTCTCACCAACAGCTTATACAACTGCAACATGACCTCCCAACTTCTAAATTCAACTCTCTGACTGATGAAGGTCAGAGTGCCAAAAGCCTTTTTGACCACCTTATCTACCTGCGACTTCACCTTCAAACAACTATGCACCTGTACTCCTAGACCCCTCTGCCCTACAACACTACCCAGAGGCTTACCATTTACTGTGTGGGTCCTGCCCTTGTTCGACGTCCCAAAATGCAACACCTCACACTTCTCTGTATTAAATTCCATCAACCATTCCTCCGCCCACCTGGCCAATCGATTCAGATCCTGCTGCAATCGTTCACAACCAAGTTTAAAGGAGCAAAGTTATATTTTTAACTACACACAGAGGATGGAGAGTGCAAATACAATAATGGCCTTTAAGAATTTTTTGGACAGGCATATGGAGATGCAGAGCATGGAGGGATATTGATGATGTGCATGCAGATAAGGTTGGTTGTAGCATCATACTCAGCACCAACATTGTGGGCCATTGGGCCTGTTCATATGCTGTACTGTTGAATGTTCTATGTCTCCAAAAGCATCAACTCTGGAACCCTGGGTATCAACTCTGGAACCCTGGAGTAGCTCAGCATCTAGGAGAGAGGGAGTGGGTAACATTTCGGGTCGAGACCCTTCTTCAGACTGGTCTCGACCCGATCAGTCTGAAGAGGGTCTCAACCCGAAATGTCACCTATTCCCTCTCTCCTAGATGTTGCCTGACCTGCTGAGTTACTCCAGCATTTTGTGATACCTTCGATTTGTACCAGCATCTCCAGTTATTTTCCTACACAACTCTGGAACCCTGGAATGAGTGGGTTAGGATATACTCAGCGTTTGGCAGCACTGGGCCTGTACTCGTTGGAGGTTAGAAGGTTGAGAGGGGACCTCATTGAAACTTACAGAATAATGAAAGGCACAGATAGAGTTGATGTAGAAAGGATGTTTGCCCTGGTGGGATCGTCTAGGACCAGAGGTCACAGCCTCGGAATTAAAAGGCATTCCTTTCGGAAGGAGATGAGAAGGAGACATTGTAAGATTAGACAGGACCAGGTGCTTGTAGAATAATACTGCCAGGCATTGATGCATTAATAATATTTATCTAAAACCTCTCCATGGATTGTCACCTTGTGGTGGTGGAGAAGCTTGTGTGGTCCTGAGATCCTGAGAGCGATGCTGTCTGGAGCTATGCTCCTGGTAGGGTCACCCATGGCGGTAAGGTCGAGGGGGAGGTCCCTGACAAAGAGCAATCCAACCAAAACCTCAACGGTGGAACAGGCGGAGGGAGGATGATGGCTGACTTTAGTGGAGCGTCACAACGACTGGGAAGGCGGATGGATGAAGGCTGCAGCAGAAAAGGGTCCCCGGTCATCTTGGACTCCACGCCACTGGATCCTGACCCAGATCTGTCAAGGACCGTGTGGTGGCTGTCTGTGCACCAGTCTCCCCACGTTAAACAAAGTCACGCACAGGCGTCCGACCCTATGGAGAGGACAGTCACACTCGCTTCCAGTGACCACCGATGACGATTTAACTAAAAACACACACTAACTAGATTTATTTTTTATTTTTTAGATTTAGAGATACAGCACGGAAACAGGCCCTTCGGCCCACCGGGTCCGCGCCGCCCAGCGATCCCCGCACGCTGACACTATCCTACATACCCTAGGGACAATTTTTACATTTGCCCAATTAACCTACATACCTGTACGTCTTTGGAGTGTGGGAGGAAACCGAAGATCTCGGAGAAAACCCACGCAGGTCACGGGGAGAACGTACAAACTCCATACAGACGGCGCCCGTAGTCGGGATCGAACCTGAGTCTCTGGCGCTGCATTCGCTGTAAGGCAGCAACTCTACCGCTGCGCCACCGTGCCGCCACTAGATGACTTGTAAGCTGTAATATTATCCTTTGCATCCATTGTGTGAATTTAACCAAAGGCCCACAGGCTGAAAGTAAAGGCCAAAGGTGAGGGAACTGTGTATTTTTGGCAATGACTGATTTTAGTGTCATAGAATTGTGGAGTCGTGCAGCACGGAATCAGATTATTTGGTCCAACTTATATATGCCAACCTTTGTCAGACTGAACTTGTCCCACTCACCTGCATTTGGCCATATCCCTCAAAGCCTTTTCTATCTTATCCAAATATCTTTTAACTGTTATAATTTCACCCACCTCTGCCACTTCCTCAGGTTGCTCACTCCACATTCCCACCACCCTCTCTCTGAAAGAGTAGCCCCTCAGATCCCTCCGAAATCTTTCCCCGCTCACCTTGAATGTATACTCTCGAGTTTTAGACTCCCCTTACCCTCGGCAAAAAACTGTGCCAGTTCACTTGATCAATGCCCCTCTTGATTTTATACACCTCTATATGGTCACCTCTCAGCCAGAGAAATGAACCCCAGCCTATCTAATCTACATACTAAAACTCTCGTTTGTTTGTTTGTTTGTTCCTGAACTACAGCCAAAACAGTACATGATAGCGCGACAATTTTAGGCCCACCTTACTCACCGTTGTCCCTTTGGTGCTAATGGAAGAAGTTTCATTGAAATCAGTGTTATATTTTTTAAGTTATTCACATTTTGAAGTTTAAATCTATCTCCCAGGGAGGGAGGGGGAAGGGAAGGAGGGAGGGGGGCGGGAGGGAGGGGGGGGAGGAGGGAAAGAGGGAAAGAGGGAGGGAGGGAGGGAGGGAGGGGGAGGGAGAGGAGGGGTGGAGGGGGGAGGGAGGGAGTGGAGGAGGTTGGAGGGGGAGGGGGAGGGAGGTTGAGGGGAGGAGGGGGGATGGGAGAGGGGGAGGGAAGAGGGGAGGGGGAGGGGGGGAGAGGAGGATGCTGCACCAATGCAGGAGAGGTTTGGGCCCAATGGGTCCACATGGTCTCGTCTCTCATTAAAACCCAAGCTCTCCAGTTCCAGTAACATTCTAATGAATCTTTTCTGCACCCTTTCCAACTTAATTACGTGTATAGTTAGGTGATCAGAACTGCGCACAGTACTCAAAGGGGCAGGAAAATTGAGTTGAGAGAGAAAGATAGATCAGCCGTGTATCAGATGCATCAGGTGATAGTAGACTTGATGGGCCAAATGGCCTAATTCTGCCCCTATAACGTATGAACATGAACTTATGAAATCATGGTCACGCCAATATCTTATGCAGTTGTAGAGAAATGTCCCAATTTCCGTACTTAATGCCCTGCCTGATGAAAGCAAGCGTGTTTGGAGATCCCTTTATTTATTTAGAATCTGCATGCCCATTTGTAGCACTGCATGCTCAATTGGAGGTCAGCAGTCAACATGCCATTATAACAATGAATGCACTTTACTGCTACTCAGTTCTATTCAAATTAATCTTTGTCCACTTTTTGGAGCATTCTGTGTCTATGAATATTTTATGGTTGAAGAAAATCATTCTTCTACTTGCGTGTGCATTTTTCACTTTCCTGTGCCGGCATAGAATGGAAGGCAGTGATTTTGCTGCCATATTAGACAACTTGCTTGAGGTTTGTGGTTCATCATCATAAACACAATCATACTTTATTAGCCAAGTATGTTTTGCAATATACAAGGAATTTCATTTGCCGTACAGTCACACCAATAAAAAGCAACAGGACACACAGAATACATTTTAACATGAACATCCCCCACAGTGACTCCTCTACATTCCTCACTGTGATGGAAGGCGAAAAAACGTTCAATCTCTCCCCTTCTTTGTCCTCCAGCGGTCGGGGACCTCTAACCTTCCGTTGACGGGACGATCTTGACTCCCGTAGCCGGCGGTGGGCCTTCCTCGTCGGGGCGATCAAGCTCCTGCATCGGGGGGGGGATTTCAGCTCCCCCGCTCCGGGCGATCTACCCCGGGTCGGGGCTATTGGAACGTCGTGCGGCTTTGGAGCTTCCCAACATCGGTCTCATCGGAGTTGCTGCCTTACAACAAATGCAGCGCCGGAGACCCGGGTTCCATCCCGACTACGGGTGCTGTCTGTACGGAGTTTGTACGTTCTCCCCGTGACCTGCTTGGTTTTCTCCGAGATCTTTGGTTTCCTCCCACACTCCAAAGACGTACAGGTTTGTAGGTTAATTGGTTTGGTAAATGTAAACCATTGTCCCTAGTGGGTGTAGGATAGTGTTAATGTGGGGGATCGCTGGTCGGCGCGGACCCGGTGGGACAAAAGGCCTGCGTCCGCGCTGTATCTAAACACGCTCAGTCTTGGGCACGCTGTATCTGTAAACAGCTCAGTCTTGGGCGCGCTGTATCTCTAAACAGCTCAGTCTTGGCCACAAAGGAGGAGGTGCACCAATCTCAGGCTTGTCCCTGCACTTTATTCAAGCCTTGAAAATGTTGTTGGAGGCACTGGCGGTCTCTGGCTTGTCCTGGCAGCTCAGTCATTGACTTGAAGATGGTCGCTGTTGGTTTCAGGCTCATCCTGACAGCTCAGTCTTTGCCTTGCCTCTCCCCCCTGTCTCTCTCCCTGTCTCTCTCTCTTTCTTTCTCTCTTTCTCTCTCTTTCTTTTCTCTCTCTCTCTCTCTCTCTCTCTCTCTCTCTCTCTCTCTCTCTCTCTCTCTCTCTCTGTAATGTCATGACCCTTGTATCCCCTCTCCGTCCCTCCCCCACCCTAGTCGTTGTGTTAGTTTCACTGTCGTCATGTTGAGTTTCACAGTCTGTATTACTCTTTATCACCAACAACCAACAATGGACCATTGTGGGCTCCACCTTTCCTTGATCGTCATTGTGATTTGTATATTTTTCATTCATTTGTTGTATTTACTGACTATATCTCTCTTGTCCCTTTCTCCTGACTCTCAGACTGACATGACACATCACCTATTCCTTTTATCCAGAGATGCTGCCTGACCCGCTGAGTTACTTTGGCTTTTAGCAACTCTGGAGAACATAGATAGATGACATTTTGGGTCGGGACTCTGCTTCGGACTGAGTCCTGGGTCTAAAGTAAAGTCCCAACCTGAAATATCACCTGTCCATGTTCTCTGGACCTGCTTAACCGCCTGAGTTACCCCAGCACTTTGTCTGATGAAGACCAATGTACCAATAACCTATTTACCACCCGATCTACCTGTGAAATCACATTTAGGGAACTGTGTACCTGTACTGCAGGGTCCCTCTGCTTTACAGCACTCCCCAGAGATCCCCTATTCACTGCAAAGGTGCTGCCCTGGTTTGACTTCCCAAAATTCAATGCCTCACACTAATTTGTTCACACTAGCTATTCTTCAGCCCACTTGCCCAGCTGATCAAGGTCCTGCCCCATTTTTGAGGGGAAAGAGATATGAGGGGAAATGGTGGGTTAGACTAAGAACAGCACAGTGGGTAATGGGTAATCGATGGTCAGCATGGACTCAGTGGGTAAAGGTATTAGAGGAACAAGATGAACCACTCCGTCAAAATCGCCTATACTGCAGTGTAGTACGCAAAGGAGAGTAACGTCCACCATTTTAGTAAGCAAAACCCACCGTTCGCTATGCCTCTCGCAGTGTAATCAGTGTTTTGGGGGAACAGTATGTGTCATGATACCATTAAAATGCAGAATATATCTCATCTACCAATTGACAGATTTTTGTTATTTTTCTTTTAAAATGTTTCTGCAAGTTTCTGCTGACTAAAATGGCGCCAAGACGTACTATGGTTTTTCTATCTTGCTCCTCCAGTATCATTGGGTCAAAGGGCCTAATTCCATGCTGTATCTGTCAATGAATTCAATCAAGAGACTGGGACAGAGATGGGAGAGGGAAAATTGGGGACAAGAAAAATCAAGGAAGGAACAAGCTGCCAGAGGAGGTAGTTGGGGCTGGGACTAGCCCGACGTTTAAGAAACAGACAGGTACATGGATAGGGCAGGTTTGGAGGGACACGGGCCAAATGCGGGCAGGTGGGACTAGTGTAGATGGGACATGTTGGCCGGTGTGGGCAAGTTGGGCCAAAGGGCCTGTTTCCACGCTGTATCACTCTATGACTCTATGACTCTATGAGTGGTGAAATGGTGCATTGCTGGGTAGAGGGGCTTGCCATGTTCTTGGACAGACAGATTGGGCCTTAAGCTGGCATCAGATTCCTCGACACTTATCATCAGAGCAACAGATCATTGCTCGGGTGAATTGCAACTAGAAACGCAAGTGTAATTTCCTGATGGGCCAGTCCTCCACTGAAAATGTGTGAACTTTTCAAAATAGATGTAAAAATGTCCCATTACATGTCCTTTACAGATAATATGCAGACACTAATGGTCTTTTCTAAACCAGCACTGATATCCTTTCAACAGAGGAAGCATTCCTTTGTGATTTTCATTTGATCTGTAAACTCTGCTCAATGTAATAACCTTGGACTTCAGTCTTTGAAACAAAAATCACCCAATTTTAAATAATTGAGGCAATTATCAACAATATCGTGTGCTTTCATTCTTCACATGTTAAAATATCATCCAGAAAGATTAAAATTATTTTCCATTGATGTTACAATTTATATGTACACACATAGACACACACATAGACACACACAAATCACACCACACACACACACATATATATATGCCAGTTTAAGGCCCAAATCAAGTCATATGTAACTTTAAATCAAGTTATATGTAAAATGAAAGGGTTTAATAATCTGTTAGCAAAGAGGCTCTTGGAAAAAGTGATGTTATCATGACAGATTTGTGTGTGTGTATGTGTGTACATATAAACTGTAACATATAAATTGTGATATAGAACAAATTAATTATATAGATAGATCCAAAACATCACCCATTCCTTCTCTCCGGAGATGCTGCCTGTCCCGCTGAGTTACTCCAGCATTTTGTGTCTATCTCATATACACACGCATACACACACACACACACACACACACACACACACACACACACACACACACACACACACACACACACACACACACACACACACACACACACACAAATATATATATATACTTTATATACTTTATATACTCATACTTATTTTCATTGTTAGCTCTGTTCAGAAATTCAAACTCAAACCTGATTAGTTTAGCATGAAAACTAAATTGAGAATCATCTGTTTCCTTACAGCTGCTAACTATCATGTCCTAACACTTTAAGGTGACTTGCGGGGTGATTTTAATGGGTCAATGCCAAACACACATTTATCATGATAGTTTATCCAGTTCTGGGGTTAGTGAGTTCTGCATTCTTTTTACATTTTGGGATGCTAATAAGACAGAAGAAATATAATTTAAAATCGCCCACATGCAGAAATGATCATGCCTGGTATTAACTTATAGATTTTGAATGTATTATTTTAACGGAGAATAACAATGAGAAAAAGAGATGGAATGCTTGTTATAGAGTCATAGAGTGATACAGTGTGGAAACAGGCCCTTCAGCCCAACTTACCCACACCGGCCAACATGTCCCAGCTACACTAGTCACATCTGCACGCCATTGGTCCATATCCCTCCAAACCTGTCCTATCCATGTACCTGTCTAACTGTTTCTTAAATGATGGGATAGTCCCAGCCTCAACTATCCCCTCTGGCAGCTTGTTCCATACACCTTTGTGTGAAAAAGTTACCCCTCAGATTCCTCTTTCCCACTTCACCTTAAACCTATGTCCTCTGGTCCTCGATTCACCTACTCTGGGCAAGAGATTGTGCATCTACCCGATCTATTCCTCTCATTATTTTACACAGGACTATAAGATCACCCCTCGTCCTCCTGCGCTCCAAGGAATAGAGTCCCAGCCTATTCGACATCTCCCAATAGCTCAAACCCTCGAGTCCTGGCAACATCCTCGTAAATCTTCTCTCTACCCTTTCCAAATGACAACAACTGTCCTATATTATACAGTGCTCAGAGCTGAACACAATGCTCCAAATGCGGCCTCACCAACGCCTTAAACATTATTTGTAGGAAAGAACTGGAGATGCTGGTTTAAATTGAAGATAGACACAAAATGCTGGAGTAATTCAGTGTGACAGGCAGCATCTCTGGAGAGAAGGAATGGGTGACGTTTTGAGTCGAGACCCATCTTCAGACAGAAGGGTATCGATGCAAAACTACACCCATTCCTTCTCTCCAGAGATGCTGCCTGTCGTGCTGAGTTACTCCAGCATTTTGTGTCTATCTTATACATTATATGTTATGATTTCTCGATGTTAATAATGTGCATGATAATTTCTAGACTGTGAGCAAACTACATGAAGGCTAAAGACCCTGAAATGCCACTTAAACAGAACCACAACTCAAAAGCAAATGAAAAGATAGCAAGTGAGGTGGCCTCATTTTTGCAGGTAGAACTTAGAGCTTTTTGTTATGAAAGTGATAAAGGGAAAGACAAGACCCTTGGGCAATCTTTCATCAGGTCTTTCACATCTGAGTAGAGATTAGCACAAAAGTGAAAGCTTGCTCGGAAGCAGCAGGGAAAGGTTTTTACTTTCCGTCTGAACAACATTGAAATAGAGTGGTGAAGGGAAATCTGACTGGCATAAATGCAGATGACAGTGCGATATGATGGAATTGTGTAGCATTGTGCGAGCAAGGAAAAGGGTGGGTCGACACTGATTCCAGTCATCGAGGAGTCAAACGCGAGAGACCAGAGATGGGAGATAAAGTGCGAAAGATTTGGGACGGAGAGAAATGGACATTTTATCACGATGAAACCCACTCCCACAGTGACCGCTTGAGGTTGCAGCCCCTGTTTGAGTATCTGAAGGGGACGCTCCTCAGGTTTTGGCTCCATTTTAGCCCCACAAGACTGGTCTTGTATTCACTGGAGTTTAGAAGGACGAGAGGGGATCTGATAGAAAGCCTATAAAATTATAAAAGGACTGGACAAGCTAGATGCAGGAAATTTTTTCCCAATGTTGGGGGAATCCAGAACCAGGGGCCACAGTCTAAGAATAAAGGGGAGGCCATTTAAAACTGAGGTGAGAAGAAACATTTTCATCCAGAGAGTTGTGAATTTGTGGAATTCTCTGCCACAGAGGGCAGTGGAAGCCAATTCACTGGATGGATTTTAAATTAATATTTTAGACCCTATGGGGTCGATGCCTCCATGGCCTTCAGTGTATATACTGGTGCCATTGCCTTCAGTTCATCTCAGGCTCAGCACCCCATTGCATTTAGTTTACACGCCGCCATGAGTTACCACAGCCCTTCATTCAGTTCTTATCATGTGGAGATTGGTTGAATCAAATTAATACTAATAATACAGTGGACTAATTCCTGCAATGTACACATGAGATGATTTCTCAAACTGCATTTTAAATAATTGATGGCAGTGCAGGCTACTTTTGTTTGTTTGTTTATATTTTATTTCGAACATGTAAAACAAAAAAAGATAAAAATAAAATGAAATAACAGTAAAATGAAATGAACGATAAATCTATACATAACTCAATGAATAAATTCTCATAAACAACACAAATTAAATCTTACATGTTCGAAGAGGAGTAGAAGGAAGGATACACTTATTTATTCCTAACTCTTCTCCGCCTACTCATCAATTAATTCACAAACTTTATCTCATCTATATATATATATATATATATATATATATATATATATATATATATATATATATATATATATATATATATATATATATGTGTGTGTGTTTGTGTGTGTATATATATATATATATGTGTTTGTGTGTGTGTATATATATATATATATATATATGTGTGTGTGTGTATATATATATATATATCATATCATATCATATCATATATCTACAGCCGGAAACAGGCCTTTTCGGCCCTCCAAGTCCGTGCCGCCCAGTGATCCCCATACATTAACACTATCCTACACCCACTAGGGACAATTTTTACATTTACCCAGCCAATTAACCTACATACCTGTACGTCTTTGGAGTGTGGGAGGAAACCGAAGATCTCGGAGAAAACCCACGCAGGTCACGGGGAGAACGTACAAACTCCTTACAGTGCAGCACCCGTAGTCAGGATCGAACCTGAGTCTCCGGCGCTGCATTCGCTGTAAAGCAGCAACTCTACCGCTGCGCTACCGTGCCGCCAATATATAGTGTCTCGACCCGAAACGTCACCCATTCCTTCTCTCCCGAGATGCTGCCTGACCTGCTGAGTTACTCCAGCATTTTGTGAATATATATATATATATATATATATATATATATATATAATATATATATATATATATATATATATATATATATATATATATATATATATATATATATATATATATATATATATATATATATGTAGATGAGATAAAGTTTGTGAATTAATTGATGAGTAGGCGGAGAAGAGTTAGGAATAAATAAGTGTATCCTTCCTTCTATTCCTCTTAATATATATACATATACATATGCCGGGCTCTGCCCTAGCTCCCCTACTCTTCAACATCTATGTGGGTGACTTGCCAACTACCCCATCCAGGAAGTTTGCATATGCAGATGATCTTGCCCTTACCTACCAGAGAGCTGCCCTTGAGGATATCAGCAGAGTGCTAACCCAAGACTTCAAGGGGTTGGAGTAGTACTTCACCTTCTGGCGACTTCGCCCCAACCAATCTAAGACAACTGTCACTGCCTTTCCCCTCAGCAATCGGCTGGCCAATGCAAAGCTCCGAGTGTCCTTCTGTGGTAAGCCGGTGAAGAATGAGGAATTCCCCAAGTACCTTGGAGTCACCCTGGGCTGCAACCTCACCTATTGTGAACACCTGAAGAGGGTGGCTGATAAACTGGAACCAAGGGAAACATGCAGGCAACAGTTAGGGATTCAATGCACACACTCTCCGTACCGCGAGCTTAGCCTTAGTCTACTCAACAGCCGAGTTTTGCTCAACAGCTTGGGCTAATAGCTGCCACACCAAACAAGTTGACACTGTCTTTAACTCTGCAATGTGGGTCATCACAGAGGCGCTGAAGTCAACACCTTTGCAGTGGCTCCTGTCCTCTCTCACATCGCCCCTCCCAGCCTACGCAGAAGGGAGAGGATGTTGACAGATTGGTGCACCATCGAGACTAACCCTGACCTTCCCATCTATGCTGACTTGAACAATCTGCCCAACATGCGCCTGAAGTCCCGCAAACCCTTCTGGTCTTCAGCCAAATCCCTGGAAGACTTTGACCCCGAGACTGAGTGGGGCAGAGCCTGGAAAGATGCCAATACCAACAACGGAGAGGTGATCACAGACCCCACAGTGAAACCACTGGGATTTGACCTCCATCGCAAGCAATGGCCGACCCTGAACAGGATCCACACCCTCCATGCAAGAACAGCCCATCACCTGCACAAGTGGGGGATGTCAGACAGACAGCCCTGCTTGTGACTGCGGATATCCAGACCAGACCATCCCACACATCGTGAATGACTGCTCACTGAGGCCTTTCCCTGGTGGCATCAAGTCCATCCACCCAGCAACTGCTGCTGCCCTGGCCTGGATGTCCACCCTTGGCCTACAACTTTAGGCTGTGCACGCCACACACAAGAAGAAGATATATATACACATACACAAACATATACATACATACATACATATATCCATACATGTGCCACTTACATACATACATACATACACACACATACATACATATATGCATACATACATACATACATACATACATACATACATACATACATACATACATACATACATACATACATACATACATACATACATACATACATACATACATACATACATACATACATACATACATACATACATACATACATATACACATACACACGTACATACATACATACATATATACACATATCTGCACACAGGCAAACATACATACATGCAGTTTATAAACAATTATCCAAAATTCTACGTACAATGCGAATATCAAACTGTGTCATTAAACTAAAACTTAACCATCATCAGAGCCACCTCCTCATTCTGTAAATCAAGTCATATGTAACTTTAAATCAAGTTATATGTAAAATGAAAGGGTTTAATAATCTGTTAGCAAAGAGGCTCTTGGAAAAAGTGATGTTATCATGACAGATATGTACATTACGTTTCAAAGTGGTGCATTTCAAACTGAAACCAGGATTTTGATTTGAAACAAAGAAAACTACAAACGAAGGCATGAGGGCAGGTTGGCAGGGCTAGACCACTGAAGGTCACCTCACCTTCTGTCTCCTTTCTCTGTTCATTTACATATTTACTTATTTATCTATTTATTCATTTCCCTATGTTCTCTAAATCTCTGTAAAGCGTCTTTGAGTATATGAAAAGCACTATATAAATAAAATGCATTATTATTATTATTATTAGACTGAGCAACCTTATTAAAGAGTACCACAGTGGGCAGGAATTTAAAGAAATAATATGATTTGCAATTATTATCCATTGCTTTAAGGCACAAACAAAAGAACAGGCAAGGTAATCGATCTATGAATTGCAGAAGAAAGTAAAGTTAGTAATAAGTTGAAGCAAGCAGCCTATAATGTTGCTTGGAAAAGCAGATGGCCTGAGGATGGGAAGTGCTTGAAAACTTAGCCAAGATGATCAAGAGATTGATTAAAAAAGGTAAAATAAATGAGACCAAACTAGCCAGAAACATAAAACAGATGGTAAGAGTTTCTGTAAGTCTGTACAAAGAGAGATCTTTGGGAACACAATGTTGCAGCTAGTGGAGTTACTGCCTCACAGCTCCAGTGACCCAGTCTGAACTGTTGGGGGTGGAGGTTAGTGTTGCCAACTGTCCCGAATATTGGGCTAAATTGGTTTGTCCCGTACGGGACTGCCCCTGTCCAGTATTAGGCCCGGGGGTATCGCTGTAGGCCTGGACACTGTAGGCCCGGAAACTGTAGGTCCGGACACTGTAGGCCCAGACAGTGTAGGTCCGGACATTGTAGGCCCGGACACTGTAGGCCTGGACACTGTTGGCCCGGACACTGTAGGCCCGGCCAATGTAGGTCGGACACTGTAGGCCCAGACAGTGTAGGTCCGGACACTGTAGGCCCGGACATTGTAGGCCCGGACACTGTAGGCCCAGACAGTGTAGGTCCGGACATTGTAGGCCCGTACAATGTAGGCCCGGACACTGTTGGCCCGGACACTGTCGGCCCGGACAATGTAGGTCCGGACACTGTAGGCCCAGACAATGTAGGTCGGGACACTGTAGGCCCGGACACCGTAGGCCCGGAAACTGTAGGTCCGGACACTGTAGACCCAGACAGTGTAGGTCCGGACACTGTAGGCCCGGACACTGTTGGCCTGGACACTGTAGGCCCGGACAATGTAGGTCCGGACACTGTAGGCCCAGAAACAGTAGGTCCAGACATTGTAGGCCCAGACAGTGTAGGCCCGGACACTGTAGGTCCGGACACTGCAGGCCCGGACACTGCAGGCCCGGACAATGTATGCCCGGACACTGTAGGCCCGGACACTGTAGGCCCGGACACTGTAGGTCCGGACACTGTAGGCCAGGACAGTGTAGGCCCAGTGGGCGCTTTAGGCCCGGACACTGTAGGCCCGGACATTGTAAGCTCAGGGGGCGCTGTAGGCCTGGAGGCCCGGGCGCAGCCTAATGGAGGTTGCATAGCAACCCACCTCCCGGCCAGGGCAGTCGCCATTGGTGGAGTGGGAGCACGTGGCCGCTGGCTGGATGAGTTCACGTGGGGCGTGGGTGTGGGGCAGCAATATCGCCTTTTGTCCCTTATTGGGGGTGAAAAAGTTGGTGACCATAATGGAGTTAGACACAAAGTGTTGGAGCAACTCAGCGGGTCAGGCTGCATCACTGGGGAAAGGGTCATCAGGTCATAAGTGATGGGAGCAGAATTAGGCCATTCGGCCCATCAAGCCTAGTCCGCCATCCAATCATGGCTGACCTATCTCTCCCTCCTAAACCCATTCTCCTGCATTCTCCCCATAACCTCTGACACCCGTACTAATCAAGAATCTATCTATCTCTGCCTTAAAAAAATATCCATTGACGGTCTTCACAGCTTTCTGTGGCAAAAAGGAATAGGTGACATTTCGGGTCTTGAGACCCTGTCTTTATGGAGTTTGTATATTCTCCCGCTGACAACATCAGTTTCTTCTGGATGCTCTGGTTTCTTTTCACATCCCAAAGATTTGCACATTGATAGGTTAATTGGCTATTGCATATTGCCTCCAGTGTTCAGGCAATCTGGGGACAATTGGCAGGAAAAAAGGAAGAAGTAAGTAGGGTCAGAGGAGCTAGGTGCTCGACAGCACGGCCCAACGAACCAACCCACTTGACTTCTGCGGGCAAATGTGGGTTCCCTGTGCATTGTGCCGTCTTCTGTAGCTGTTGTGTGCTGGGGTAGCAGGGCAAAGGCAGAACACATTTCTGAGTGTGTCTTTAAGTGTAAGGAAATTTGTGTTTGACTAATCAGTTGAAGCTCCCTGAGGATTTCATGAGAAGAATAGTGTGAACGGCACGGTGGCGCGGCGGTAGAGTTGCTGCCTTACAGCGAATGCAGCGCCGGAGACCCAGGTTCGATCCCGACTACGGGTGCTGTCTGTACGGAGTTTGTACGTTCTCCCCGTGACCTGCGTGGGTTTTCTCCGAGATCTTCGGTTTCCTCCCACACTCCAAAGACGTGCAGGTTTGCAGGTTAATTGTCTTGGTAAATGTAAAAATTGTCCCTCGTGGGTGTAGGATAGTGTTAGTGTGTGGGGATCGCTGGTCGACGCGGACCCGGTGGGCCGAAAGGGCCTGTTTCCGCGCTGTATCTCTAAACTAAACTAAATGAGGCACAACAGGACAGCCATTAATCCCTCTTATTAAATTCTTCTGTCTCGTAATGATATGAAACAATACAATTTTATTGACCCCTGAGGGAAATTGGTCTACCACCAGTCAGAAAATACAGTCACAAGGCAATGAGAGTGTCACGTGCATTATAATAATGATGGAGCTTAAGTGAAAGACTGGAGCAACTAGGCTTGTATACTGGAATTTAGAAGGATGAGAGGAGATCTTATCGAAACATATAAGATTATTAAGGGGTTGGACACGTTAGAGGCAGGAAACATGTTCCCAATGTTGGGGGAGTCCAGAACAAGGGGGCATAGATTAAGAATAAGGGGTAGGCTATTTAGAACTGAGATGCGGAAAAAAAATTCAGTCAGAGAGTTGTGAATCTGTGGAATTCTCTGCCTCAGAAGGCAGTGGAGGCCAATTCTCAGAATGCATTCAAGAGAGAGCTGGATAGAGCTCTTAAGGATAGTGGAGTCAGGGGGGATAGTGGAGTCAGAAGGCAGGAACGGGGTACTGATTGAGAATGATCAGCCATGATCACATTGAATGGCGGTGCTGGCTTGAAGGGCTGAATGGCCTCCTCCTGCACCTAATGTCTATTGTCTATTGTCTATTGACCAGCACATATGTGATATTGCACAATAGACACAAAATGCTGGAGTAACTCAGCGGGACAGGCAGCACCTCTGGAGAGAAGGAATGGGTGACTTTTTGGGTCGAGACCCTTCTTCAGACTGAAGTCACGGGAAAGGGAAATGTGAGATGCTGTAGAGAGATTTAGACCAATGAATGAAAGATAAGCAAAAAAGTAACGATGCAAAAACATGAAATTAAATTAATGAGTGGAAAAGTCCAGGATTGGGGATGTGCAAAGATGGGGGTTGGGCGAGGTGGGGGGTGTCAGTCTACCCCATGACAGAGGGGGGAGGAGTTGTACAGTTTGATAGCCACAGGAAAGAAGGATCTCCTGTGGCGTTCTGTGCTGCATCTTGGTGGGACCAGTCTGTTGCTGAAGGTGCTCCTCAGGTTGACCAGTGTGTCATGGAGGGGGTGAACTGTATTGTCCAGGATGCTCCGCAGTTTGAGGAGCATCCTCCCCTCCAAGACCCCCTCTCATGAATCCAACTCCACCCCCAGGACAGAGCCGGCCTTCCTGATGAGTTTGTTGATCCTGTTGCTGGTCTGACCACACTTAAAATATTGAGAGCAATTGTGGGCCCCATATCTGAGGAAGGATGTGTTGGCGTCAGAGAGGGTCCAGAGCATATTGATGGGAATGATCTTGGGGATCATTGAGTTAATGTATGAGTAGAGCTGAGTGACTCTGGGCCTGTACTCACTGAGATTTGGAAGGGTAAGAGGAGATCTCATTGAAACCTCCCGAATAATGACAGGCATAGATAACGTGGATGTGAAGTGAAGATATTTCCAGTAGTAAGAGAGTCTAGAACCAGAGGGCACAGCCTCAGAATGAAAGGACGCACCTTTAGAATGGAGCTGAGTAAGAATTTATTTTGCCTGTGGGCGTTGAATCTGTGGAATTCATTGCCACAGACGGCAATGTGTGGCAGAATGGACTCAATGGGCCGAATGGCCTAATTCTGGTCCTGTGTCTTATGATCTTATGAATAGCTGATGTGAAACTAAGGGGGATTTTGGATGGGAAAAATAATGCAAATAGGCTTCAAAAAGACATGGATAAGCTGAGAAAGATCGGCAATAACTGGCAGAGAGAGGAAGGTGAGGAAAACTGAGGATCAATTTGATAGAAAGACAGAAATGCAGAGATTTTTTTTGAATGGAGAGAGATTGGGAAATATTGATGTTCAAGGGAATTGATTAACCTTGTACACAAGTCACTGTAAATACCACCAAGACCAAGGAGCTGATCATCCGTAGGTCACACAATGGGGAATACGCCCCGATCTTTATCAACGGGGACAGTGTGGAGAGAGTGTCCAGCTTCAAGTTTCTGGGCACTCACATTTCGGAGGACCTAACATGGTCCAATAACACTGCTGCGCTGGTCAAGAAGGCACAGCAATGACTGTTCTACCTGAGAACACTGAAAAAGTCTGGTCTACCCCAACAGCTGCTGTCGACCTTCTACCGCTGCACCATAGAGAGCATCCTAACACATGGCATCCCTGTGTGGTATCTCAGCTGCACGGAGGCAGAGAGGAAAGCTCTTCAGCGGGTAGTCCATAGAGCTCAGAGGACCATTGGAACACAGCTACCAGCCTTGGAGGGCATCTACAACACACGATGCCTCAGAAAAGCCACCAGCATCCACAAAGACTCCTCACACCCCTGCAACAATCTGTTCCAACTTCTACCATCGGGCAGACGATACAAGGCCTTCTACGCCCGCACCTCCAGACTCAGGAACAGCTTCATCCCCAGGGCCATAACTGCTATGAACCGGTCCTGCTGAGCCGGATGGTCACATCGCACAGTGAACCGGCACAGATATACTTGCACTTTATTCTGTTTTAAAACTGTTCTAATTTGTTTCATTGGGTTGTTTAAATTAATACTGACTAGCTAATTAAATTATTGCATCGTTTGGGAGGCGCGTTCCCAATCTCGTTGTACCCCTGTACAATGACAATAAAGATATATTGCATTGTATTGTATTGTATTGTATTGTATTGTATTGTATTGTATTGAATTGTATTGTATTGTATTGTATTGTATTGTATTGTATTGTATTATATTGTATTGTAGTGTATTGTTAGAGGATTTGAAATCAAGAGTAATGTTATTTGCCACTATTACATGGGGCATTGATGAGACCACTGCAGAATATTGTGTACAGTTTTGATCTCCTTACCCACAGAGTGATTGAAGATTCACCAGAGTATTTCCATTGCCTGTCAGATGAGGAACGATTAAGTGTGACAGGGCTGTATTCTCTAGTGTTTCGAAGAATGATTGATGATCTCATTTAAAATGTACATCATTCTCAGAGGGCGTAACAGAGTAAACGCAGGGAGTCATAAGGACATAAGGACATAAGTGATAGGAGCAGATTAGGCCAATCGGCCCAACAAGCCTACTCCATCATTCAATCATGGCTGATCCATCTCTCCCTCCTAACCCCATTCTTCTGCCTTCTCCCCATAACCCCTGACACCCGTAATAATCAAGAATCTATCTATCTCTGCCTTAAATATATCCATTGACTTGGCCTAGACGGCCTTCTTTAGCTTAGTTTAGTTTAGACATACAGTGCGGAAACAGGCCCTTCGGCTCACCAGGTCCTCGCCAACCAGCGATCCCCGCACATTAAAACCATCCTACACACACTAAGGACAATTTCCATTTACACCAAGCCAATTAACCTACAAACCTGTACGTCTTTGAAGTGTGGGAGGAAACCGAAGATCTCGGAGGAAACACACGCAGGTCACGGGGAGAACGTACAAACTCCATACAGACAGCACCCGTAATCGGGATTGAACCCGGGTCTCCGGTGCTGCAAGTGCTACTGCTACGGCCGCACCACCATGCCTGTGGCAAAGCTCTTAAGGATAGCGGAGTCAGGGGGTATGGGGAGAAGGCGTGAACGGGGTACTGATTGAGAATGATCAGCCATGATCGCATTGAATGGCGGTGCTGGCTCGAAGGGCCGAATGGCCTACTCCTGTACCTATTGTCTATTGTCTATTGTCTAATGGCTAACAAACAAAATTAGTTAGGGTGGCATGGTGGCACAGTAGTAGAGTTGCTGCCTTACAGGGCCAGGGACCCGGGTTCAATCCTGACTATCGGTGCTGTCTATACCGGGTTTGTACGTTCTCCCCGTAACCTGTTGGGTTTTCTCTGGGTGCTCCGGTTTCCTCCCACGCTCCAAAGACATGCAGGTTTGCAAGTTAATTAGTTTAGTTTAGATTAGTTTAGTTTAGAGACACAGCATGAACACAGGCCCTTTTGGCCCATCTACACCCACTCAGGACATTTTTTTACATTTACCAAGCCAATTAACCTACAAACCTGTACGCCTTTGGAGTGTGGGAGGAAATCCAAGATCTCAGAGAAAACCCACGCTGGTCACGGGGAGAACGTACAAACTCCATACAGACAGCACCCGTAGTCGGGATGGAACTCGGGTCTCCAGCGTGGCATTCGCTGTAAGGCGGCAACTCTACCGCTGCGCCACCGTGCCGCCCAAAAAGATTGTAAATTGTCCCTAGTGTGTAGGATTGTGCTTGTGTGCGGGGATCGCTGGTCGGCATGGACTTGGCTGGACGAAGGGCATGATTCTGTGCTGTATCTCTAAACTAAATTAGCCAAGATGATATTTGAAACACTGCAAGGGTGTTTTTCTGCTGGGCAGATGCTCTATAATGGAACCTGTACAGTTCCCAAAGGCAGCTGTAAAGAGAGCCAGTACTGCTACATGTACTGCTACAGTACTGCTACATGTTTACCAAGTTGAATACTAGGATGGGCTCCAGATCTTAAGGGACTAAATCCCATGTCAGACATGGACCACCTGCACAGATGGCTGCTCTAAAGATGAAAGAAAGTGCTGGGAGGATGGCAGCAATGGTCGGCACACCTCATATGTTCAATTGCATTGATGATGTGTGCTGCCCATTGGCCCACCAAGTCCACGCCGACCAGCGATCCCCACTCATTAACACACAGTAACACTAGGGCGGCACGGTGGTGCAGCGGTAGAGTTGCTGCCTTACAGCGATTACAGCGCCGGAGACCCGGGTTCCATCCCGACAACGGGTGCTGTCCATACGTAGTTTGTACGTTCTCCCCGTGACCTGCGTGGGGTTTCTCCGAGATCTTCGGTTTCCTCCCACACTCCAAAGACGTACAGGTTTGTAGGTTAATTGGCTTGGTAAATGTATAATGTAAACATTGTCCCTAGTGGGTGTAGGATAGTATTAATGTGCGGGGATTGCTGGTCGGCGCGGACCCGGTGGGCTGAAGGGCCTGTTTCCGCGCTGTATCTCTACATTATCTACACACATTAGGGACAATTTACAATTTTGCCAAGTCAATCTCGGACGCTGTATGACACCAACACAACCACTGCTCCACTGTGCTCCACTTCTCCCTTCACTGGATGGACTGCCTGGCATTCTCAGGCAAGGCAAGGAGCCGAGCGAGAGGTGTCCTTCCCAATCAACACCTCATGGTGCTCAGATATGATGCTGCTGGCTTGTTAAGACGAGTGTGAACCTCCGCCTAGAATATATTCAAGGCTCCCATCTCCACAACTCTCTGGGGAAGCAAATTCCAAACATTCACAGCACTCCAGGAGTTGTTCTCCCATCACCTTTGTTTAAACGTGTGACCACTTATTCTGAAGTGTAGGAAAATAACTGTAGATGCTGGTTCAAATTGAAGGTAGACACAAAATGCTGGAGTAACTCAGCGGGTCATGCAGCATCTCAGGAGAGAGGGAATGGGTGACGTTTCAGATCGAGACCCTTCTTCAGTCTGAAGAAGGGTCTTGACCCGAAACGTCACCCATTCCTTCTCTCCTGAGATGCTGCCTGACCCGCTGAGTTACTCCAGCATTTTGTGGCCACTTATTCTGAAGTTATTCCTTCTCTATCACTGTTTCCCAATTATAGAGAGCCATACCTGGGGAAATTTCTTC
Organism: Rhinoraja longicauda; assembly: GCF_053455715.1. NCBI lineage: Eukaryota > Metazoa > Chordata > Chondrichthyes > Rajiformes > Arhynchobatidae > Rhinoraja > Rhinoraja longicauda. The sequence goes on along the minus strand of NC_135959.1, from coordinate 76,096,978 downwards.
TCAGCGGTCACCAGAAAATCCCCATCCAAACGTGAAATATTTCAATAAGGTCACCTCTTCTTCTTCTACACTGAAATTGCTGTTGGCTCAACGTGCTAACATCTCAATCCATCACATCTCAGTCCCTTTCTCCAAGGAGTCAATCAAATGAAACTGCCTTCAATGCAAGTATATTCTTCCTTAAAAATGGTGAGCAATGTTGCACACTTACTAGAGAAGCAGTATCATTAGCTCTCTGCAAAAGCGCATCAAAACCTTCCTACTTATGTAGAAACATATAAAATAGGTGCAGGAGGAGGCCATTTGGCCCTTCGAGTCAGCACCGCCATTCCCCAATCAATACCCTGTGCCTGCCTTCTCCCCATATCCCTTGATTCCACTAGCCCCTAGAACTCTATCTAACTCTCTCTTAAATCCATCCAGTGATTTGGCTTTCACTGCCCTCTGTGGCAGAGAATTCCACAAATTCACAACTCTCTGGGTGAAAACGTTTTTTTCTCACCTCAGTTTTAAATGGCCTCCCCTTTATTCTTAGACTGTGTCCCCTGGTTCTGGACTCGCCCAACATTGGGAACACTTTTCCTGCATCTAGCTTGTCTAGTCCTCTTTATAATTTTATATGTTTCGATAAGATCCCCTCTCATCCTTCTAAAAGTTTCGATAAGATCCCCTCTCATCCTTCTAAAAGTTTTTCCTCAGAGTCGACCCGACTTGACCCGAGACATTTTCTCCAGAGATGCTGTCTGACCCAGTGAGTTACTCCAGCGTTTTGTGTCTATCTTTGGTATTTTTCCATGTTCTATGTTTAATTGCAACTGTTATATTTCTTAACTCATCAATGGTTTATGATGACACAATTCATACCTCAAAGGGTTCAGTAAAGTACTATATATTCATTCCCAAGTTGGGGATGGATTTTAGGCAGGCATCTTGCATATAGGAGACCTAGATGCAATACAATCCTCGTCCTTATTATCACTCCCATGTATTAGAATTAACCTCCCACTCCCCACTGTCAGTGTGTGATGTTTGATTAGCAAACCAATTGCCATTAAACTTCTGAAAGTTAAATACAATCTGTTACTCAAAGGTGTAAACTGAAAACAACCATTAAACTAAATTCTTGAGTATCAACTAAAAATATATTTCAATGTGTGAAACAAAATGTGGTTTGAATATTTTTAGCTTGCAACAAATGTAGAGTTCATGAGAGGTGTTATTAAAGCACATTTACTTGGCATGCACCTCCACAGCTAAAGTCACAGAGTCATAGAGTCATAGAGTCACAGTGTCATTGAGTCACAGTCATAGAGACATAGAGTCATAGAGTCACAGAGACATAGAGTCATAGAGACATAGAGACATAGAGACATAGAGTCATAGAGACATAGAGACAGAGACATAGAGACATAGAGTCATAGAGTCATAGAGTCACAGTGACATAGAGACAGAGACATAGAGACATAGAGTCATAGAGACATAGAGACAGAGAGACAGAGAGACATAGAGACATAGAGACAGAGACATAGAGTCATAGAGTCATAGAGACAGAGAGACATAGAGACATAGAGACATAGAGACATAGAGACAGAGAGACAGAGAGACATAGAGACATAGAGACAGAGAGACAGAGAGACATAGAGACATAGAGACATAGAGACAGAGAGACATAGAGACATAGAGACAAAGTCATAGAGACAAAGTCATAGAGGCAAAGTCATAGAGACATAGAGACATAGAGACATAGAGACATAGAGACACAGAGACATAGAGACAAAGTCATAGAGACATAGAGACAGAGAGACATAGAGACATAGAGACAGAGAGACATAGAGACATAGAGACATAGAGACATAGAGACATAGAGACATAGAGACATAGAGACAAAGTCATAGAGACACAGAGACATAGAGACATAGAGACATAGAGACATTGAGACATAGAGACATAGAGACATAGAGACATAGAGACATAGAGACATAGAGACATAGAGACATAGAGACATTGTCATAGAGTCACAGAGACATAGTCATATAGTCATAGAGTTATACAGCGTGAAACAGGCCCTTCAGCCCAACTCGCCCACACCAGCCAACAATGTCCCAGCTACACCTGCCTGCGCTTGGTCCACATCCATCCAAACCTGTCCAATCCATGTACCTGTTTCTTAAACATTGGGATAGAAAGTTTCAAGGTTTGTAATGTGAACGCCAGTTGTAGGGTCATTAACTGAAGGGGTGACAATGAAATGTTAGTAACTGAAGGCTGTAGAGATACTGAGAATTATAGAAACATACATAGAAACATAGAAAATAGGTGCAGGAGGAGACCATTTGGCCCTTCGAGCCAGCACCACGATTCATTGTAATCATGGCTGATCATCCACAATCAGTAACCCGTGCCTGCCTTCTCCCCATATCCCTTGAATCCACTAGCCCCTAGAGCTCTATCTAACTCTCTCTTGAATGCATTCAGAGAATTGGCCTCCACTGTCTTCTGAGGCAGAGAATTACACAGATTCACAATTCTGTGACTGAAAACGTATTTCTTCATCTCAGTTCTAAATGGCCTACCCCTTATTCTTAAACTGTGGCCCCTGGTTCTGGACTCCCCCAACATTGGGAACATGTTTCCTGCCTCTAACGTGTCCAACCCCTTAATAATCTTATACGTTTCGATAAGATCTCCTCTCATCCTTCTAAATTCCAGTGTATACAAGCCTAGTCGCTCCAGTCTTTCAACATATGACAGTCCCGCCATTCCGGGAATTAACCTAGTGAACCTACGCTGCACGCCCTCAATAGCAAGAATATCCTTCCTCAAATTTGGAGACCAACCAGAGTTAAGGCTAAACTTAACAGCAATTAATTTCACTAAAAATAGGTGAACCCTAATCTCTTGGCTCCAGGTTTACATTATAGCTCATTGCAATTTTAAATTGCCCTTCCTTGCTTTGAAATCATCCCTCATCCTTGCTCCTCTCCACCAATGGAATCTTCCTGGACATCTGGATTCCTTCATCTCTGAGCATTTAATCAAGCCTGAATATAATTGCCCACCGATGGAGGCTGTGCTCTACACATTTCTGCGGCCCCTTCATCTCGTTGCGCCGAGATACATATCTTAAAACCAAGTATTGATCAAAAGCTGTGCCATTTCATTGAAACTGAAGAGTGAAGATTAAAAACTATTTGAGCTTTCGATTTTCATTTCCATTGTACATGCATCTTAAACGCAAAGGCATCCAAAGACCTCCCATACAGGCCTTAAAATAGTTTGCCTGGCAAACCAGCCAGACGGCAACATGTTCACCCCTTCGTCCTGGGACTTATAAATGTACTTCTGGTGAAGCCAGCATATTTCCAACATTCCCAAAATCATGGAAATTACTGCAGAATATACACCGATCAGCCATTATGACCACTGACAGGCGAAGTGAATAACATTGATTATCTTGTTACAATGGCACCTGTCAAGGGGTGGGATATATTAGGCAGCAAGTGAACAGTCAGTTCTTGAAGTTGATGTGTTGGATGCAGGAGAAATGTGCAGGAGTAAAGATCTGAGCGACTTTGACAAGGGCCAAATTGTTATGGCCAGACGACTGGGTCAGAGCATCTCTGGAGCGGCAAGGCTTGTGGGGTGCTCCCGGTCAGCAGTGGTGAGTACCTACCGACAGTGGTCCGAGGAGGGACAAACCACAAACCGGCAACCGGCGCCCAAGGCTCATCGATGCGCGAGGGCAACGAAGGCTATCTCGTCTGGTCCGAACCGACAGAAGGTCGACTGTGGCACAAGTCACAGAAAATGTTAATGGTGGTCACGGGAGGAATGTGTCACAATACACAGTGCATCGCACACTGCTGCGTATGGGGCTGCACACGGAGGACCAACAGCATATTAGGCAGGTGGGCATAATGTTTCGGCTAATCAGGTCATAATGTTTTGGCTCATCAAGTCGTAATGTTTTGGCTGATCGGTGAAGTTTACTTGTTACACGGAATGGAATTGAATACTTTATTGTCACATGTGACAAGTCGCAGCGAAATTCATTGCTTACATACACAAGGTATACAAATAGTCACCACATAAAGGGCGCTGACAACGTTACAAGTACCCCCACCGGCTCCTCCTTTGTTCTCCCCCCCTCCCTCTCTCATGGCGGTCCCCCTACGCCGGGTCCTCCATTGTTCTTCCCTCTGAACTCCTCATGGTAGTCCCCCACACTCTCATCGACGGCCAACCATGGGTCGATCCGCAAGGCTCCATCGGCCACGAGTCCGCACCACCACCGCCGAGGATCACCTCGCCGCAGAGGCCCAACCACCGCCGAGGATCAACTCGCCGCAGAGGCCCCACCACCACCGCCGAGGCCCCACCATCACCGAGGATCAACTCGCCGCAGAGGCCCCACCACCACCGCCGAGGCCCCACCACCACCGAGGGTCACCTCGCCGCAGAGGCCCCACCACCACCACCAATGCCCCACCACCACCAAGGATCACCTCGCCGCAGAGGCCCCACCACCACCGCCGAGGCCCCACCACCACCGAGGATCACTTCGCCGCAGAGGCCCCACCACCACCGCCGAGGCCCCACCACCACCGAGGATCACCTCGCCGCAGAGGCCCCACCACCACCGCCGAGGCCCCACCACCACCGAGGATCACCTCGCCGCAGAGGCCCCACCACCACCGCCGAGGCCCCACCACCACCGAGGATCACCTCGCCGCAGAGGCCCCACCCCCACCGCCGAGGATCACCCCAACCGCCGAGGATCACCACCACCGTCGAGGATCACCCCCACCACCGAGGATCAACACCACCGCCGAGGATCACCCCCACCACCGAGGATCACCACCACCGACGAGGATCACCCCCACTGCCGAGGCCCCACCACCGCCAAGGCCCCACCACCACCACCGAGGCCCCAACACCACCTCCGAGGATCCACCACCACCTCCGAGGCCCCACCACCTCAGCCGAAGCCCCACCACCACTGCTGAGGATCACCACCACGGCCGAGGATCACCCCCAACGCTGAGGATCACCACCACCGACGAGGATCACCACCACTGCCGAGGATCACCACCACCGCCGAGGCCCCACCCCCACCGCCGAGGATCACCCCCACCACCGAGGATCACCACCACCGCCGAGGATCACCACCACCGCCGAGGATCACCCCCACCACCGAGCATCACCACCACCGGCGAGGATCACCCCCACCACCGAGGATCACCACCACCGCCGAGGATCACCACCACCGCCGAGGCCCCACCACCACCACCGAGGCCCCACCACCACCGCCGAGGATCACCACCACCGTCGTGGCCCCACCTCCACCGCCGAGGCCCCACCACCACCGAGGATCACCACTGCCACCGAGGATCACCACCGCCGCCGAGGAACACCACCAGCACCGAGGCCCCACCACCACTGGCGAGGATCTCCCCCACCACCGATAATCACCACCACCGCCGAGGATCACCTCGCCGCCGAGGATCACAACCACCGCCGAGGCCCCACCACCACCACCGAGGTCCCACCACCACCACCGAGGATCACCACCACCGCCGAGGATCACCCCCACCGCCGAGGATCACTACCACCGCCGAGGATCACCCCCACCGCCGAGGATCACCACCACCGGCGAGGATCACCCCCACCACCGAGGATCACCACCACCGCCGAGGATCACCACCACCGCCGAGGCCCCACCACCACCACCGTGGCCCCACCACCACCGCCGAGGATCACCACCACCGTCGTGGCCCCACCTCCACCGCCGAGGCCCCACCACCACCGAGGATCACCACTGCCACCGAGGATCACCACCGCCGCCGAGGAACACCACCAGCACCGAGGCCCCACCACCACCGGCGAGGATCTCCCCCACCACCGATAATCACCACCACCGCCGAGGATCACCTCGCCGCCGAGGATCACAACCACCGCCGAGGCCCCACCACCACCACCGAGGTCCCACCACCACCGCCGAGGATCACCACCACCGCCGAGGATCACCCCCACCGCCGAGGATCACTACCACCGCCGAGGATCACCCCCACCGCCGAGGATCACCACCACCGACGAGGATCACCCCCACTGCCGAGGCCCCACCACCACCAAGGCCCCACCACCACCAGTGAGTACCCAACACCACCGCCGAGAATCACCACCACCACCGAGGCCCCACCACAACCGCCGAGTTCCCACCACCGCTGAGGATCACCACTGCCACCGAGGATCACCACCGCCGCCGAGGATCACCACCAGCACCGAGGCCCCACCACCACCACCGAGGATCACCACCGCTGAAGATCACCACCACCGCCAAGGCCCCACCACCACCGCCAAGGATCACCTCGCTGCCGATGCCCCACCCCCACCACCGAGGATCACCTCGCCGCCAAGGCCCCACCACCGCCTCCGAGTATCACCACCACCGCCGAGGATCACCACCACCGCCGAGGATCACCTCGCTGCCGATGTCCAACCCCCACTGCCGAGGATCACCTCGCTGCCGATGTCCAACCCCCACTGCCGAGGATCACTTTCACCACCAAGGATCACCACCACTGCCGAGGATCACCACCACCGCCGAGGATCACCTCGCTGCCGATGTCCAACCCCCACCACCGAGGATCACCTCGCCACCAAGGCCCCACCACCGCCGCCGAGGATCACCACCACCGCCGAGGATCACCTTCACCACCAAGGATCACCACCACTGCCGAGGATCACCACCACCGCCGAGGATGACCTCGCCGCAGAGGATCACCACCACCACCGAGGCCCCACCACCACCGTTGACTATCCTTGATCGGACTTTGCTGGCTTTACCTTGCACTAAACGTTATTCCCTTATCATGAATTTATACACTGTAAATGGCTCGATTGTAATCATTTATTGTCTTTCTGCTAACTGGATAGCACTCAATGAAAGTTTTTCACTGTGCACGTGACAATAAACTGAACTGTAAACTTTATTCCCACAAGTTAGTGCAAAAAACCTATAAAGATAATTTGTAATTCATTAAAAAACAATCTGCTTATATTGTTGCAAAGCACCCAATTCTCAAATACATTGCATAATAAGCTTCAGTGCAAAACAGTCCAAATAATTCATGGACATAATTAAACCATGTATTTAGTAATTGACATTTTAGGTAATTAGTAAGGAACCTGCGAGGATTTTCTTGTTCTGTTTTGATGTACACAAATAAACAATCATTCTTCTCTCGAGTTGTGCTAATTAGCAATTATTCTGAAACTTATGTTATGGATTAAACGTGCATGGTTTTTGTTAAACCCAGTAAGAGGACAGTACTGTTAGTTTTTTTTTCCCGTCTTGTTCTTTCATCCCCAAACAGTAGATATGATGACTTCTGCAGCACAGACTCTGAGCCCTGCAATTTTACTTCCTGAACCTCAAGAATTCCAAATTCCGAATTACTTTTATTGTCATCCAAAAAACAAGTTTTTTGGACGAGATTTCGTCACCCACAGTCCAACAATAAGAGCAATAAAATAAGCAAATTGCACAACCCCAACCAACACAAAACACACAAAAACAGAAACATTCATCACAGTGAGTCTCCTCCAGTCCCCTCATGACTGTGATGGAAGGCTAGAATGTCTTTTCTCTTCCCCTGCCGCCTTCTCCCGCGGTCAGGCTGTTGAAGTTGCCACGTTCCAGGCCGCGCCGGATGGTGAAATGTCTGCAGCGGGCCGACCCAAGCACCGCGATCCGGTGCGGGCGAAGACGCTGCCGCTGCTGCTGCACATCGGGGCGGTCGTGGCTCCCGACATTGAAGCCCCCGCCGAGCAGAAAAATATATCAGGCCGTGCCGGATGGTGAAATGTCCGCGGCGGGCTGACCCAAGCCCGGGCGGCACGGTAGCGCAGCGGTAGAGTTGCTGCTTTACAGCGAATGCAGCGCCGGAGACTCAGATTCGATCCTGACTACGGGTGCTGCACTGTAAGGAGTTTGTACGTTCTCCCCGTGACCTGCGTGGGTTTACTCCGAGATCTTCGGTTTCCTCCCACACTCCAAAGACGTACAGGTATGTAGGTTAATTGGCTGGGTAAATGTAAAAAAAAAAAAATTGTCCCTAGTGGGTGTAGGATAGTGTTAATGTACGGGGATCACTGGGCGGCACGGACTTGGAGGGCCGAAATGGCCTGTTTCCGGCTGTATGTATATGATATGATCCAGGGCAGGTGAACATGCTGCTGCTGCTGGAACTCCCGATGTCGGCATCCACGCGGCCCGCGCCGAAGCCTCCGAAGGCGAGTCGCAGCCGCTCCCGCAGCCTCCGAAGACAGCCGGCTCCGCTGATGGTGAGTCCGGTCCGCGGGCTCTGCGAACCAGAGCCCAGGTGGTCCCAGCTGGAGGCCGCCTGCTCCAGGAGTTGGCCGATGGTAGGCCGCAGCGGGAATGGAGACACCACCCAGAAACAAAGATGGTGTCTCCGTTCGGAAGGGACAAATTTACAATTTTACAGTCCCCCCCCCCCACCTCCCCACACACACACACATAGTACACAACCATAAAAAACGCGACATCACATCTACAATTAAGACAAAAAAAACAACAAAAACTCAAAGACAAATGGACCGCAGGTAAGCCGCAGCTGCTAGGGCAGCGCCACCATTTTGGTCAATCATTTACATTTACAGTCATAGAGTGATAGAGTGATACCGTGTGGAAACAGGCCCTTCAGCCCAACATGCCCACACAGGCCAACGTTTCCCAGCTACACTAGTCTCTCCTGCCCACATATGGCCCATATCCCTCCAAGCCTGTCCTATCCATGTACCTGTTTAACTGTTTCTTAAATTTTGGGATAATCCCTGCCTCAACTACCTCCTCAGGCAGCACTTCCCTCTGCAAGGCGACTTTGGGCTGTCAAAGCAGCCACAGCCAGACATAAAAAACAGGTTTTTTCCCATGAGCAGTAGCTCAACTCAACAACCAAAACTCTGTAGCCTCCTTTTGCTCTGGTATTTTATTTCATTTACATGTTTAAACTGTAATGTTTTATTCTTAATGTTGTAATGTTTTATGCTTTATTCTTAATTGTTTACTGTATGTTTGTGTTGTTACTTGTGAGCGGAGCACCAAGGCACATTCCTTGTATGTGTACATACTTGGCCAATAAACTCATTCAATTCAATTCAATTCATTTGTTCCATGCACCCACCACCATTTGTGTGAAAAAGGTTACCCCTCAGATTCCCCTTGAACCTATGTCCTCTGGACCTCGATTCACCTACTCTGGGCAAGATCCTCTGTGCATTTCCGTCAGCTTCTCCTTTGTCTCCGTCCATGAGTAAATGTTCAATGTCCCTCTCCACAGGTCCCTCTTTGGGTCATTGGCAATATTTCTGTGGTCAATAGGGTGACACGGTGGTGCAGCGGTAGAGTTGCTGCCTTACAGCGAATGCAGCGCTGGAGACTCAGGTTCGATCCTGACTATGGGCGCCTTCTGCACGGAGTTTGTACGTTCTCCCCATGACCTGCGTGGGTTTTCTCCGAGATCTTCGGTTTCCTCCCACACTCCAAAGACGTACAGGTTTGTAGGCTGATTGACTGGGTAAATGTGTGGAAATTTTTTATTTTTTTTTAATTGTCCCTAGTGTGTGTAGGATAGATAGTGTTAATGTGTGGGGATCGCTGGGTGGCGCGGACCCGGTGGGCCGAAGGGCCTGATTCCGCGCTGAATCTCTAAATCTAAAAAAGAAATGTGGTTGAGTCATCTGCACTGAGCTATTCACGAGTCCTGTTCAACCTCCAAAATATTTCCATTCAAACATATTCCAGACCGAATCCTCATCTATCTCCCTGTCCAGAAAGGCATCCCAGGTGAGATCGAATTAACCAAAGGCTGAGCAGATGGTGTTACCGGGACGGAGCTGGAGAAGCCGAGCTCGAGGAGCAGGGGCCAGTAGGAGGGTGAACTGGCGTAATGCCTCCCGCACCTTCAGGTAAGCTGCAGCAGGCAGCCCCAGGACACAAAGATGGCCGGGCGAGGAGAGGAGAGGAGAGGAGAGGGACGTCGGTTCACGGGAACTGCTCCAGCACATCGAGCAGCGGGCCGACCGGACTTTGAACTTTGATTAATGGCACCATTAATGATGGTGCAGCATTTGTGATATATGCAAAAATAATTTTACTCTGCAACTGCATGCGTGACAAATATAGCACTATTCAACAAAACACTATTATTGGGTGGCGCAGCGGTAGAGTTGCTGCCTTACAGCAAATGCAGCGCCGGAGACCCGGGTTCCATCCCGACTACGGGCGCTGTCTGTACGGAGTTTGTACGTTCTCCCCGTGACCTGCGTGGGTTTTCTCCGAGATCTTCGGTTTCCTCCCACACTCCAAAGACGTACAGGTTGGTAGGTTAATTGGCTTGGTAAATGTAAAAATTGTCCCTAGTGGGTGTAGGATAGTGTTAATGTGCGGGGATCGCTGGTCAGCGCGGACCCGGTGGGCCGAAGGGCCTGTTTCAGCGCTGTATCTCTAAACTAAACTATTGAAATTACTGAGTAAAAATAACTTGGCAATTTGGCCCTCTGGCATGTTTGACAATCATTATCCCGTGGTAACTGATCCTACTCACAATGTAAACAGTTTCAACCTCTCCAGACTATTAGCCCATTGTACCGACAAGGCTCAGGCAGTCTGTAGTCAGTATGGTTATGTAATACATGCCTCTGGTCCACAATATGGTACTTGATGTCTCTGGAAAAGGAGCATACAGAATTTGTCAGTATGCTTTCAGCAGTTTTGGTCTCCAAATTTGAGGAAGGATATTCTTGCTATTGAGGGCGTGCAGCATAGGTTTACAAGGTTAATTCCCGGAATGGCGGGACTGTCATATGTTGAAAGACTGGAGCGACTAGGCTTGTATACACTGGAATTTAGAAGGATGAGAGCGGATCTTATCGAAACGTATAAGATTATTAAGGGGTTGGACACGTTAGAGGCAGGAAACATGTTCCCAATGTTGGGGGAGTCCAGAACCAGGGGCCACAGTTTAAGAATAAGGGGTAGGCCATTTAGAATGGAGATGAGGAAAAACTTTTTCAGTCAGAGAGTTGTGAATCTGTGGAATTCTCTGCCTCAGAAGGCAGTGGAGGCCAATTCTCTGAATGCATTCAAGAGAGAGCTAGATAGAGCTCTTAAGGATAGCGGAGTCAGGGGGTATGGGGAGAAGGCAGGAACGGGGTACTGATTGAGAATGATTGAGAATGCTGGCTCGAAGGGCCGAAGGGCCGAATGGCCTTCTCCTGCACCTATTGTCTATTGTCTATTGTCTAAAGCATCAATGTTTGACTTTGTAATTTTTGTGTAGTTTAGTTCAGAGATATAGTGTGGAAACAGGCCCTTCAGTCCACCGAGTCCACACAGACCAGCAATCCGCTCACATTAACACAACCAACACACACTAGGGACAATTCTGTTTACACTTACAGCAAGCCAATTAATCTACAAACCTGTACGTCTTTGGAGTGTGGGAGGAAACCGAAGATCTCTGAGAAAACCCACGCAGGTCACGGGGAGAACGTACAAACTCCGTACAGACGGCACTCGTAGTTGGGATCGAACCCAGCTCTCTGGCGCTGCAAGGCAGTAGCTCTAACATTACGCCACCGGGCCACTTTTTCATCTGCCTTGCATTTACTACTTTGGGATTCTATCTTACCTTCATCTTCAAACAAGATTTTACTGATCACAGTTTTGAAACTTTGAAATTGTCTTACATTTATGGTGGACGTTAAATGACTTGGTAAATGTAAAAATTGTCCCGAGTGGCTGTAGGATAGTGTTAAGTGTGGGGATCGCTGGTCGGCGCGGACCCGGTGGGCCGAAGGGCCTGTTTCCACGCTGTCTCTCTAAACTTGCCAACAAAGAGCACTTATCAATTGGTCAAAAACAGTTTCCATTCCATGAAACTTTGTTGGCTCTGCTTGGCTCCAGTAGGAATTTTGAAATCTTATGCTGCTATGTTCTTAATAAAAGATTGCAGCAGTTTTTGAATGATAGACTGGAGCATAACTAGTTTACTGACTCCTTTTAGTTTAGTTTAGTTTAGTGTTACAGCGCGAAAACAGGCCATTCGGCCCAGCAGGTCTGCACTGACGTGATCTCCGCACACTAACGCTATCCTACACACACTAGGGACAATTTACAATTTCCCAAAGCCAATTAACCTACAAACCTGCATGTTTTTGGAGTATGAGAGGAAACCAGAGCACCTGGAGAAAATCCACGCAGGTCAATAGACAATAGATGCAGAAGTAGGCCATTCGGCCCTTCGAGCCAGCACCGTCATTCACTGTGATCATGGCTGATCATCCACAATCAGTACCCTGTTCCTGCCTTCTCCCCATACCCCCTGACTCCGCTATCATTATGAGCTCTATCTAACTCTATCTTGAAAGCATACAGAGAATTGGTCTCCACTGCCTTCTGAGGCAGAGAATTCCACAGATATCCCTCCAAACCTGTCCTATCGATGTACCTGTCCAACTGCTTCTTAAACGTTGGGATTGTCCCAGCCTCAACTACCTCCACTGGCAGTTCATTCCGTTCCCCCACCACTATTTGTGTGTAAAAGTTACCCCTCAGATTCCTATTAAACCTTAAACCGATATCCTCTGGTCCTTGATTCACCTACTCTGGGCAAGAGACCCTGTGCATCTACCCGATCTATTCCTCTCATGATCTTATACATGCCACTTGTGATGTGATACATGCCACTTGTTAGACGGGTCATTATAATGAGGCATTGCTAGGCCAGGCTGGTCAACACAAGGGATTTCACCGAACTCCTGAATCACCAATCCAGCAACATAATCACACTGCAATTTCACTGCTATTGAAAATTCATAATCATTGATTAGAGTCAAATGTGAGCAGAATATAACCCTCTCTTTAATTTTAATGTGAATTGCTTGACAGTCACAATTTCAACAGAATGCCATCAAGAGTTTCAGTTTATTGTATTGGTACAAAATAATGTATTAGGAGATTGCATAGTGAAGCTCTCTGAAATGTTTAACACAACGCAACGCTAGATTAAATACAATTCTCCCTATAATGTATCATCATCTAGTTGCAACAAATTAATTAGAATATGCCAACAGAATTTATCATTTCAATAAAGAGTAAAGAAAATTGAATTTTTGTGATATCTATCTTCTCCTTGCATGTTTTTATATTCAAATCCATTGCAGAAATCGTATCGGAAAGATGTGTAGGAAAAAAAACATGCAGATGCTGGTTTAAATCGAAGGTAGATACAAAATGCTGGAGCAACTCAGCGGGTCAGGCAGCATCTCGGAAGAGGAGTGGGTGACGTTTCAGGTCAGACTGAAGAAGGGTCTGCTGGGTTGCAGGACACTTCCAAACGCCACCCACTCCATCTCTCCCGAGATGCTGCCTGACCCGCTGAGTTACTCCAGCATTTTGTGAATAATTATCTTCATCCATCTCTGCCTTCCATAACTAGATTTAGATTTTAGATTTAGAGATACGGCGCGGAAACAGGCCCTTCGGCCCACCGAGTCCACGCCACCCAGCGATCCCCACACATTAACACTATCCTACACACACTAGGGACAATTTTTACATTTACCCAGTCAATTAACCTACATACCTGTACGTCTTTGGAGTGTGGGAGGAAACCGAAGATCTCGGAGAAAACCCACGCAGGTCACGGGGAGAACGTACAAACTCCGTACAGACGGCGCCCGTAGTCAGGATCGAACCTGAGTCTCCGGCGCTGCATTCGCTGTAAGGCAGCAACTCTACCGCTGCGCCACCGTGACCGCCCCTAGTACACTACATCTTATTTTAAAGGCTTATCTTCTTTCCTATGGCATCGTTTGCTTAATTATTCTCGGCTTTACCTACTCTTATTCATCTTAAAAACCCAGGCTCAGGATTTCCAAACACGTTTACACTTGAGCCCAAAATTGCTCACAATATTCCAAATGCGGCCTTACCAGCATCTTATAGATCCTCAGCATTACATCCCTGTTTTTATACACAAGCCCTCTTGAAATATATACCAGCATTGAGTTTGCTTTTGTTACTACCGATTCGACTTGCAGATTAACTTTTCTGGGAATCCTGCACCAGCAGTCCCAAGTTTTTTTGCATCTCCGATTTCTGGATTCTCTCCCCATTTAGAAAATAGTCTGTGCTATATATTGCCAACTACAATGCTCCTTCACTTTCTTAGCTGAGTTTCAACTTATTCTTCACTAATTCAATCTTCAGATGGAGCTCTCTGTTATTAAACATCTGACTAACATGGAGAGACTACATGTGTAGGAAGCAACTGCAAATGTTGGTAACTCAGGCAGCATCTCTGGAGGGAAGGAATGGGTGAAGTTTTGGGTCGAGATCCTTCTTATCAGGGGGTTGTCACCTTCTCCAAACTAACCATAATCTATTCTACATTTTCCTTGACCCTCATCTACTGACTCTCAGTCTGAAGAAGGGTCTCAACATGAAACGTCACGCATTCCTTCTATCCAGAGATGCTGCCTGGCCCGCTGAGTTACTCCAGCATTTTGTGCCTATCTAGAGAGGGTTTACAGTCAGTTAAAAACAACCGGGTAAAAGACTTTTTGTGAAAGATCAAATATTTTAATGTTAGTTCAAAGAACTGACACGCTACCATTACCTGAGCAACATGATAATGACTAAATTTACAGTCACACATCTGTACACTATTTGCTCTATTTATCTAGCAGTTTACAATATTCCAGTGGAGAGATTTGTCTTTCAAGTGAAGTAAAACCTGTGGGGCATGAAAAAGAAATTTCAATGAACTCTGCTGAAATACTTGACATATTCTCTGTTTGAACATTGCCCTAAGTCTTACAAAAGTAAGTAATCAATGCTGAATCTATATATTGCCTTTCACATCCTCTAAAATCTCCATATTTACTTTAGACCAAGGGTGGTCACGGAGGCGCAGCGGTAGAGTTGCTGCCTTACAGCGCTTGCAGCGCCAGAGACCTGGGTTCCATCCCGACTACGGGTGCTGTCTGTACGGAGTTTGTACGTTCTCCCCGTGACCTGCGTGGGTTTTCTCCGAGATCTTCGGTTTCCTCCCACACTCCAAAGACGTGCAGGTTGCTAGGTTAATTGGCTTGGTATAAGTGTAAATTGTCCCTAGTGTGTGTAGGGTAGCGCTGGTTCACTGGCCGGTACGGACTAGAGGGGCTGAAGGGCCTGATTCCACGCTGTACCTCTAAGATAAACATAAACTAAACCTAATGCCAAAAGGGATAGTAAAGTGGTGGACATCAAAGTCCTAGAATAAACAAACAGCTGATCTGTTTTTGTTGGGATTGATGCCCTGTTTTTTCCCAACGTGCCGTGGGAACTTTAATTACATCCCAGCAGAGATTTAGTTGCATTGTTTTGCATCGTATCCGTATTGCTTCCTCAGCGATCCATGAAAGCAAGCACCCTAACTTCAATATCAGAATGTGATTTGGACACGTTAACTTTTCGCTCGGAGACTGAACAAGAAGCCTAGGTGCAAAGACAGCAAATGGCACTACCTGAGTATCTTGTCTCCAAGTCAACAGTCAGGATCCCACTATGCCATTGTGAAAAGTGGCATTTGCTTATTAGCTGCTAAGCTGCAGGAAACTGGCAGAATGACAGATATGCCTTGGAAACACAGAAACAATACAATACAATATATCTTTATTGTCATTGTACAGGGGTACAACGAGATTGGGAATGCGCCTCCCATACGATGTAATAATTTAATTAGCTAGTCAGTATTAATTTAAACAACCCAATGAAACAAATTAGAACAGTTTTAAAACAGAATAAAGTGCAAGTAGATCTGTGCCGGTTCACTGTGCGATGTGACCATCCGGCTCAGCAGGACCGGTTCATAGCAGCTATGGCCCTGGGGATGAAGCTGTTCCTGAGTCTGGTGGTGCGGGCGTAGAAGGCCTTGTATCGTCTGCCCGATGGTAGAAGTTGGAACAGACTGTTGCAGGGGTGTGAGGAGTCTTTGTGGATGCTGGTGGCTTTTCTGAGGCATCGTGTGTTGTAGATGCCCTCCAAGGCTGGTAGCTGTGTTCCAATGGTCCTCTGAGCTCTATGGACTACCCGATGTAGAGCTCCCCTCTCTGCCTCCGTGCAGCTGAGGTACCACACAAGGATGCCATGCATTAGGATGCTCTCTATGGTGCAGCGGTAGAAGGTCGTCAGCAGCTGTTGGGGCAGACCAGACTTTTTCAGTGTTCTTAGGTAGAACAGTCGTTGCTGTGCCTTCTTGACCAGCGCAGCAGTGTTATTGGACCATGTTAGGTCCTCTGAAATGTGAGTGCCCTGAAACTTGAAGCTGGACACTCTCTCCACACTGTCCCCGTTGATAAAGATCGGGGCGTATTCCCCGTTATGTGACCTACGGAAGTTGATGATCAGCTCCTTGGTCTTGGTGGTGTTTAGGGACAGGTTGTTATCAGAGCACCAGTCCGCCAGGTTCTGCACCTCCGCTCTGTATTTTGTTTCATCACCGTTGGTGATCAGCCCGATCACCGCTGTGTCGTCTGCAAACTTGACAATGGTGTTGGTGTCGAATGCAGGAACACAGTCGTGTGTGAATAGGGAGTAGAGCATGAGGCTCAGAACACAGCCCTGTGGTGTGCCGGTACTCAGGGTGATAGTGGAGGACAGGTGCGGACCCATTCTCACTGTCTGCGGTCGCTCCAGCAGGAAGTCCAGGAACCAGTCGTATAACGACGAGCTGAGGCCTAGCTGGTGGAGTTTGGTGATGAGCTTGGTGGTGATGACCGTGTTGAAGGCAGAGCTATAGTCAATGAATAGAATCCTCACGTACGTGCCCTGTCTCTCCAGGTGAGTCAGGACAGTGTGAAGAGCCAGAGAGATGGCGTCCTCTGTGGATACATAGAAAATAGGTGCAGCAGGAGGCCATTTGGCCCTTTGAGCCAGCACCACCATTCATTGTGATCATGGCTGATCATCCACAATCAGTAACCCGTGCCTGCCTTCTCCCCATATCCCTTGATTCCACTAGCCCCCTAGAGCTCTATCTAACTCTCTCTTAAATTCATCCAGTGATTTGACCTTGTCTGGTCAATTTTTGGAAAACATTGTGACCCTGGCTTATTATACTCATAAATAATATTGATGAGTGCCACTAATACCCTGACTCTCAGTCTGAAGAAGGGTCTCGACCCGAAACGTCACCCATTCCTTCTCTCCAGAGATGCTGCCTGTCCCGCTGAGTTACTGCAGCATTCTGTGTCGACCCTGGTAATCATTTGCAGCCCACTCAGGGAAGACTACAGTTATAATACCAGCATTGCATTGAGAACTACATGGATGCGTATGTGCGTGTGGCTGCTGGCATCAGTCATTGGGTATGAGACCACATCAGTGGGATTGTGAAAAACCTTTTCAGTCAGAGAGTTGTAAATCTGTGGAATTCTCTGCCTCAGAAGGCAGTGGAGGCCAATTCTCTGAATTCATTCAAGAGAGAGCTAGATAGAGCTCTTAAGGATAGCGGAGTCTGGGGGTATGGGGAGAAGGCAGGAACGGGGTACTGATTGAGAATGATCAGCCATGATCACATTGAATGGTGGTGCTGGCACGAAGGGCCGAATGGCCTCCTCCTGCACCTATTGTCTATTGTCTATTGTCTATTGTCTATTGATTGGTCCCGATATGTAGTCAGCAGTGCTCTATTTGTTACCTATGCAACTGCAGAGTGAAATTATTTTTGCATATATCACACATGCTGCACCATCATTAATGGTGCCATTAATCAAAGTCCAAAGTCCGGTCGGCCCGCTGCTCGATGTGCTGGAGCAGTTCCCGTGAACCGACGTCCCTCTCCTCTCCTCTCCTCTCCTCGCCCGGCCATCTTTGTGTCCTGGGGCTGCCTGCTGCGGCTTACCTGAAGGTGTGGGAGGCATTACCCCGGTTCACCCTCCTACCGGCCCCTGCTCCTCGAGCCCGGCTTCTCCAGCTCCCTCCCGGTAACACCGTCTGCCGAGTCTTCGGTGGGCCCTCACTGACCGGTGATCCTTCACACAGATTACTGTTCCCGCCGGAGACCGCGGTGGGCGAGCCGGGCCTGTTTCCCGGGAGCATCCCGGCCCGCTGCTATCTCACTGCGGCACGGTGGCGCGGCAGGAGAGTTGCTGCCTTACAGCGAATGCAGCGCCGGAGACCCGGGTTCCATCCCGACTACGGGTGCTGTCTGTATGGAGTTTGTACGTTCTCCCCATGACCTGCGTGGGTTTTCTCCAAGACTTTCGGTTTCCTCCCACACTCCAAAGACGTACAGGTATGTAGGTTAATTGGCTTGGTAAATGTAAAAATTGTCCCTAGTGGGTGTAGGATAGTGTTAATGTGCAGGGATCGCTGGTCGGCGCGGACCCGGTGGGCCGAAAGGGCCTGTTTCGCGCTGTATCTCTAAACTAAACTAAACTAAAGGGAGATGGTTTCAAAGTGAAGAGGCCAAGAGTAGCTAGTAGTTTTCATGAGCAGTTGAAGACTTCAGTTATTTGAAAATGTTTCATGGCAGCTAACTAAATATCAACTAAAGAGTGAGTCCCATGAAGTAGTCTCCCCAAAGGTTGTGGGTCTGAAGAAGGATCTCGACCCAAAACTTCACCTGTTCCTTTTCTCCTGAGATGCAGCCTGAGCCGCTGAGTTGCACCAGCTGTTTGTGTCTGTCTTCAACCTCCTCCACCTTAGTTTCCTGAAATCCCTCTTGAAACCCCTAAATCCACTGCTACCCTTGCCACTTTGAAGAACATTTCTAAACCTTATGTTTTCTTTTACCCAACTCATGGTCCCATCTTTGTTCAGCACCACACAATGCTCTCTGTGCCACGTTAATGCAAACCAACTTTGTGGTGTTTTTACTGTCAGGTAATTGCTACATTTTGCAAGACTTAACGCGTGTCTATCTTCCCAAAAGGAGTCAGAGTTAGGAAGATCGGCTTGTATTACAGGAGCCACAGTACTTGGATCCAAGCTGCCAAGGAGTTCAGTATCATGTGTAAGCTATGCACATTAACAGACCATTTAAAATCACAGCATTCATCTCAAAAAACAATATTTTCCCTGTCATTTGTATGAGAGGTTTTGATTGTTCCGTTTCTATAGAAGGAGTATTCATCAGTGCAACAATTCCCATCTGTGCTCTGGTTAAGACCACAAGCGCAACAAGATACAAGTTCATCCGGAGAAAACAATGGAACGTTTCCACAGTAATCCTACCCAATGAGGTCTGCATGCTGCTGTTTTAACAAACAGTGTGCCAGCTCGCCTGTGATGTGCCATTTATTAGGCAATAAAAATCCTCTGTTCAAAACTTCAAACACCCTCGTGACTGTCAATGACATTTAAGGTTACACTTTCCTCTACTGTGTTAGAATCGCAATAAAGCTTTCAAGTATTTCAATCTCTTAATGGACTAAGCTTTGTCTAGTTGATGCTTTGGGTTTGAGCCAGACCAGTGTGTTGCATTCTTTATTGTCGGACATCCTGTACTTTGTTGTGAGACGGCTTCTATACAGCTCATCGACTTATCAATATCTGAAAAATAATTTGGCATGGAGATCCCATGGTTTCATGGCGGATGTTAACAAGAGCACGAGCTTCAATTGCATGCTCCCTGCTTCATTTTTAATAGAATCGTGACTCATTTCTTCATGGATTGAGGCATGGCCATGGCTCCAGTGGCTTCCAGAACCAGGGGCCACAGTCTAAGAATAAAGGGGAGGCCATTTAAAACTGAGGTGAAGAAAAACTTATTCACCCAGAGAGTTGTGAATCTGTGGAATTCTCTGCCACAGAAGGCAGAGAAGAGTTAGAACTGGAAAGCCCCGGGATGGCGGGACTGTCATATGAGGAAAGATTGGAAAGACTAGAGTCTATTCACTGGAGTTTAGAAGGATGAGAGGAGATCTAATAGAAACGTATAAAAGTATAGAAGGACTGGACAAGCTAGATGCAGGAAAAATGTTCCCAATGTTGGGCGAGTCCAGAACCAGGGGCCACAGTCTTAGAATAAAGGGGAAGCCATTTAAAACTGAGATGAGAAGAAACTTTATTACCCAGAGAGTTGTGAATTTGTGGAATTCTCTGCCACAGAGGGCAGTGGAGGCCAATTCAATGGATGAATTTAAAAAAGAGTTAGATAGAGCTCTAGGGCCTACTGGAATCAAGGGATATGGGGAGAAGGCAGGCACGGGTTACTGATTGTGGATGATCAGCCATGATCACAATGAATGGCGGTGTTGGCTCGAAGGGCCAAATGGCCTCCTCCTGCAGATATTGTCTATGTTTCTATATAATCTAGGGTCTCTCTCCCTCTCTTGCATATCCATTGTATGTGTCGCACGTGAATGGGTGTCATGGAGAGCGTGGGTTTGAAAGCAGATGCCTTTCCTAGATTGGTGTGCACCAATGTTTAATGGAAGATAGACACAAAAAAGCCAGAGTAACTCAGCGGGTCAGACTCGCTCAGTTACTCCAGCTTTTTGTGTCTATCTTTGGTTTAAACCAGCACCTGCAGTTCCTTCCTGCACAATGTTTAATGGAACCTGGATTTAACTGAGTGAAGTATGTTGAATGCCGGAGCTCTGAGGCCAGGTGACAACTCTCAGACACCTCCTCCTACTTATCCTTGGGTCATGGCCCCACAGATGGGCACCAGGCCTTAATCTCACACACCATTTCTGATTTCCTCGCTGCCGGCTGTCTGCCCCACAAAGCCTCCAACCTTATCGTTTCCCAGCCCCGCACGGCCCGGTTTTACCTTCTCCCCAAAATTCATAAACACAGCTGCCCTGGCAGACCCATTGTTTCTGCCTGCTCTTGTCCCACTGAATTAATTTCCCCACAACTTCATCCTATCCCCCCTGGTCCAATCCCTCCCGACCTATGTCCAAGACACCTCACATGGCCTTCGTCTCTTCAATGATTTCCACTTTCCGAGCTCCCACTCCCTCATCTTTACTAAGGATGTTCAGTCACTGAAATATTGTAGCAGGATCTGGATCGATTGGCCAGGTGGGCAGAGAAACAGTTGATGAAATTTAATACAGAAAAGTGTGTGAGGTGTTGCATTTTGGAACATCGAACAAGGGCAGGGCCTACACAGTGAATGGTAGTCCTCTGGGCAGTGTTGCAGGGCAGAGGGATCTAGGAGTACAGGTGCATGGTTCCTTGAAGGTCGAGTCGCAGGTGGATAAGGTGGTCAAAAAGGCTTTTGGCACATTGGCCTTCATCAGTCAGAGTATAGAGTATAGAAGTTGGGAGGTCATGTTGCAGTTGTATAAGATGTTGGTGAGACCGCAATTAGAATATTGTGTTCAGTTCTGGGCACCATGTTATAGGAAAGATATTGTCAAGCTTGAAAGGGTTCAGAAAAGATTTACGAGGATTTTGCCAGGACTAGAGGGTGTGAGCTACAGGGAGAGGTTGAGTAGGCTGGGTCTCTATTCCATGGAGCACAGGAGGATGAGGGGAGATCTTATAGAGGTGTATAAAATCATGAGAGGAATAGATTGGCTAGATGCAATGAGTCTCTTGCCCAGAGTAGAGGAATCGAGGACCAGAGGACATAGGTTCAAGGTGAAGGGGAAAAAAATTAATAGGAATCCGAGGGGTAACTTTTTCACACAAAGGGTGGTGGGTGTATGGAACAAGCTGCCAGAGGAGGTAGTTGAGGCTGGGACTATCCAATCATTTAAGAAACAATTAGACAGGTACATGGATAGGACAGGTTTGGAGGGATATGGACCAAGCGCAGGCAAGTGGGACTAGTGTAGCTGGGACATGTTGGCCGGTGTGGGCAAGTTGGGCCAAAGGGCCTGTTTCCACACTGTATCACTCTATGACTCCATGACCTCCATTCCCCACCAGGAAGGTCTTAAAGCCCTCCATTTCTTCCTCGATCGAAGAAGAAAGGCCTCGACCCGAAACGTCACCCATTCCTCCAGAGATGCTGCCTGTCCCGCTGAGTTACTCCAGCTTTTTTGTGTCTATCTTCGGTTTAAACCAGCTTTTCCTTCCTACACATAAAGAAATGGGATTCAGTTTGGTGGTGAACATCAGATTTTTAGCATTGATGATACCTTAGCTGAAGAGATGTTAACTTGAAGAAATGATGCAATGGGTGGTTTTTAATCATGCCAAGATAGAGAAAGGAAAGTGATTAACTGTTATAATTGGTTTAGTGAGGGATATCTTATGCTCGATCCCAAAGACTGGTGAACTTGAATTGATCTTGGTCACAAGGTCCTGATATTAATATGAAATTAGAGAATGAGTTTCAAGTAAATAAACGGTTAAATTATTTACAAACTTAATGACCTTCTGCAAGGCAGGAGAAAATTAAATATTTCTTTCAGAGACAAGGAAATAAGCAAAAATAAAAGCCCATAAATAGTAGAAATGCCAAAGGCAGTAGAACTGGAAGCATTAATATGCCTCTATATAATATACCTAGATACTTCAACTGCATTTAAAAGGTATGGCCCATAATTGGAAACATATGTTGTAAATCAATTAAGTATTCACTGATTGTACTCCTCAGCTTAGATGGTAAAGGTAATGGGGGGGAGCCAAACCAAAATACTTCAGAGATGCATTCAATCTTTGCATTATATGCCCGAGGTAAAACAAAAAACAATCTAAGTATATGAGTTTGAAGAGAGGCAACAACAAAAGGAAACCTCTTGTGCTTTCACAATCGGATGTATACAACCGTAGAAATAAAAAAGTAAAAGTATAGACCATACACCATTACATTGAGGTGAAATAAACCAGCTCCTGCACATTGAAATTCCACAAACAGCAACATGATGCTAATCAAATGAACTTTGAAATTGTAGTGTTCAATCATATTCTCACCAAGTCCCTGAAGAGAACATCTGAAGAGAGTGTCATGGTGGCACAGCGGTAGAGTTGCTGCCTTACAGCGCTTACAGCGCCGGAGACCCGGGTTCCATCCCGACTACGGGTGCTGTCTGTATGTGGTTTGTACTTTCTCCCCGTGACATGCAATGGGTTTTCTCCGAGATTTTCGATATTTTCGATTTCCACCCACATTCCAAAGAAGTACAGATTTGTAGGTTAATTGGCTTGGTATAAATGTAAATGGTCCCTGCTGTGTGTCGGATAGTGTTAGTGTGTGGGGATCGCTGGTCGGCGCGGACTCGGTGGGCCGAAGGGCCTGTTTCTGTGCTGCATCTCTAAACTAAACTAAACTAAACCTTTTTTTTGCAAAGTAAATCTGTGAAATCTGTCATTTTAGATTTAGAGATACAGCGCGGAAACAGGCCCTTCGGCCCACCGGGTCCGCGCCGCCCAGCGATCCCCGCACATTATCACTATCCTACACACACAAGGGACAATTTTATTTTTTTTTACATTTGCCCAGCCAATTAACCTACATACCTGCACGTCTTCGGAGTGTGGGAGGAAACCGAAGATCTTGGAGAAAACCCACGCAGGTCACGGGGAGAACGTACAAACTCCATACAGACGGCGCCCGTAGTCAGGATCGAACCTGAGTCTCCGGCGCTGCATTCGCTGTAAGGCAGCAACTCTACCGCTGCGCCACCGTGACCGCCATGTGCATCTTGGGAAGATAAACGTTTTAATGGGCACCTTGGCCAGGTCTGGAGTGCATTTAGCTCAAGATTGGCCTGCTACTTTTCTACTGTTCTAAATGCAAAAGATTGAGAAGGGTAAGGATACATTTCTTTATCATAAACTTTGAACATTTCTTGCAGAAACATGTTGATATTCTCTTAACAGTCAGTAAGCATGCACATAGATCTGTAACTGGATTCAATGTGCATTCTTATTGTGTGTGTAGTTTTTGATACATCACTGAATAGCAAAACTGGTGCACCAGTTTCAATGGATAACTTCAACAGATCCTTAAAGATGAACTTTGGTTATGTTAGAAAAATAATATTTTCATATCACATTTAATGAACAATCAAGCAATGGCAGAAACAAGGAACTGCATTCTGAAGAAGAGTCCTACCCCAGAATGTCACCTATCCATGTTCTCCAGAAATGCTGCCTGACCCGCTGAGTTATTCCAGCACTTTGTACCTATCTTTATATCTGTCTGAAGAAGGGTCACAACCTGAAATGTCACCCATTCCTTCTCCCCCGAAATGCTGCCTGTCCTGCTGAGTTACTCCAGCACTCTACAATACAATACAATACAATACAATATATCTTTATTGTCATTGTACAGGGTACAACGAGATTGGGAATGCGCCTCCCATACGATGCAATAAATTAATTAGCTAGTCAGTATTAATTTAAACAACCCAATGAGTGGGTTACAAAGCCCTCCATAACCTGGCCCCATCCTACCTGACTGACCTCCTCCACAGATACACTCCCACCCGTACCCTCTGCTCTGCTGCTGCTAACCTCCTGTCCCCCCCCCCATCCGGACCAAACTCAGATCCTGGGGGGGACAGGGCTTTCTCCATCGCTGCTCCCACCCTCTGGAACTCACTACCCCAAACCGTCAGAGACTCCTCCTCACTCACCACATTCAAAACATCACTGAAGTCTCATCTGTTCAGCACTGCCTTCAATCACTGACCGTTACCTCACCTTCTTTTTCCTTTTCTCTTCGTTTACTCATTTATCTAATTATTTTCTTTTATGTTTTAGTAAACCCTGTAAAGCGTCTTTGAGTGTTTGAAAAGCGCTGTATAAATGTAATGCATTATTATTATTATTATTATTAATGAAACAAATTAGAACAGTTTTAAAACAGAATAAAGTGCAAGTAGATTTATTCACAAAATGCTGGAGTAACTCAGCAGGTCAGGCAGCATCTCGGGAGAGAAGGAATGGATGACGTTTCGGGTCGAGACCCTTCTTCAGACAGATAGAAGTGCAAGTAGATCTGTGCCGGTTCACTGTGCGATGTGACCATCCAGCTCAGCAGGACTGGTTCATAGCAGCTATGGCCCGGGGGATGAAGCTGTTCCTGAGTCTGGAGGTGCGGGCGTAGAAGGCCTTGTATCGTCTGCCCGATGGTAAAAGTTCGAACAGACTGTTGCAGGGGTGTGAGGAGTCTTTGTGGATGCTGGTGGCTTTTCTGAGGCATCGTGTGTTGTAGATGCCCTCCAAGGCTGGTAGCTGTGTTCCGATGGTCCTCTATCTTCGGTTTAAACCCGCATCTGCAGTTCCTTCCTGCACATTGTACCTATCCATGTTCTTCAGAGATGCTGCCTGCCCCACTGAGTTACCCCAGCACGTTCTACCTATCCATGTTCTCCAGAGATGCTGCCTGACTGACTGAGTTGCCCCAGCACGTTCTACCTATCCACGTTCTCCAGAGATGCTGTCTGCCCCACTGAGTTACTCCAGCACTTTGTTTTGTTTTTTTCAAGCAAGGTGTTGGCTTACTGTGACTCCACTGAAACCTGACCCATCAACCATTGATAGACAGGCAAGGGTGAGCCTTAGCTTTCCACAAACACGCAAAGCCTGATACTATTTGCGGTGTCCAAGATATAGTTTAGACAAATACGTGTTGGTTCATGCTCGAGATTTGACTTGAAGGGTCGATTAAGGCAGGTTGAATGAACGCCTTTAAAAATCCACCTCATTATTCTGTGACGCAGGAGCACAGGCAACATCACAGCACTGTTTAAATGAGGTACAAATGGAATAAACTTACATTTGTGTTCGTTCTGTTCTGTTGCCCCCCTGTCACTGGACTCACTAACCCCGGGTGCCAATATCAATTCCCAGCCAGCTCTGCATGAGAATAGTCGAGCCTAAAGGGAACAAAGAAAGAGAGAATGGCTGCCGCTGACAGGCTGAGCCAAGACAAGAGCCCAGCGCTGTTACCGAGGTGGAAGCAGGTGATCGTACTGAGAGATGAGAACATGGGGTCAGAAGCTTAACTCGGGTCCCAACAGGATATGAAGATTAGAAAGCCTGAAACAGTGGCAAGGAGAGGGATGGATTGCTTTGGTTAGATAAGAGACTCTGACATAAATCAATGTGTAAGAAAATAGCAGCAGATGCTGGTTTAAATCGAAGATAGACACAAAATGCTGGAGTAACTCAGCGGGTCAGGAGAGAAGGAATGGGAGGGTTTTGGGTCGAGACCCTTCTTCAGACTTTGACATAAATCAAAGTCAGCATGGAAAATATTAATCTACTGTCACATTTAAAAGGAAGCAAGGGGGACAAACATTTTAAAAATCTAAATTTGCAAACCTAAATTATTGCAAATGAGAGTGAAGCCATTTTTGCCTGGATAGCTGCCTGGCTTTGTGTTGGAAGGAACTGCTGCTGCTGGTTTAAACCAAAGATAGACACAAAAAGCTGGTGTAACTCAGCGGGACAGACAGCATCTCTGGAGAAAAGGAATAGGTGGCATTTCGGATCGACACCCTTCTTCTTGAAAATAAACATTATTCTTAGTAAAAAACTCGATCAAGTGGACCCATTGGGCCCAAACCTCTCCTGCATTGGTGCAGCACCCTCCCCTCTTGGGCCCCCAACACCCTGTCTGTCGCCAGTTTGTGGTTTGTCCCTCCTCGGACCACTGTCGGTAGGTACTCACCACTGCTGACCGGGAGCACCCCACAAGCCTTGCCGTTTCAGAGATGTTCTGACCCAGTCGTCTGGCCATAACAATTTGGCCCTTGTCAAAGTCGCTCAGGTCTTTACTCCTGCCCATTTCTCCTGCATCCAACGCATCAACTTCAAGAACTGACTGTTCACTTGCTGCCTAATATATCCCACCCCTTGACAGGTGCCATTGTAACAAGATAACCAATGTTATTCACTTCGCCTGTCAGTGGTCACAATGTTTTGGCTGATCGGTGTATGATATATATATATATATATGAGCTTTATTGTCATTCGGTACCGAGATACCGAGCGAAATTACATTTCCAGCAGTCACAGAACACAACAAAAAAGAAAAGCACACACGACCCCAACACAAACATCCATCACAGTGACTCCAAACACCCCCTCACTGTGATGGAGGCAACAAAACTTCCACTCTCTTCCCCACGCCCACGGACAGACAGCTCGACCCCTACCAAGGCGACAGACCCGCACAGCCCCCGCAAGGGAATGGAAGTCCCCGCGGCCGAGCCGCGCCGGGCGATGTTAGGTCCCGCGGCCGAGCCGCACCGGGCACTGCTAAGTCCCGTGGCCGACCCGTGCCGGCGATGTTAAGTCCAGCGGCCGAGCCGCGCCGGGCGATGGAAGGCCCCGCGGCCGAGCCGCACCGAGCGCTGAACCGTCCCGCGGCCGAGCCGCGCCGGCGATGGAAGGCCCGGATGCAGCGGATATGATCCTAACAGTTATAGGATAGCAATAAAACAAAGAAATTACAGTGAAAAATGTAAATTCTTATGATAAACCAGTTAGACAGTCATAGAGTGATACAGTGTGGAAACAAGCATCCGGCTCAACTTCCCCACACTTTCCCAAACATGTCCCAGCTGCACTACTCCCACCTGCCTGCGTTTGGACTATATCCCTCCAAGCCTGTCCTATCCAGCCTCAGACCACCTGTCCAACCGATCAAGATCCTGCTGTGTTTTCTGACAACCATCTTCACTATTGACAATACCACCCACCTTTGTGCCATCTGCAAACTTGCTACCCATGTCATGTACGTTCTCATCCAAATCGTTGATGTAGATGACAAACCGCAATGGGCCCAGCACCGAACCCTGAGGCACAGACTACCAAAAGCAAAAAAGCAGCCTTCCACCATCACCCTCTGCTTCCTTCCATGAAGCATTCAAGAGAGAGCTAGATAGAGCTCTTAAGGATAGCAGAGTCAGGGGGTATGGGGAGCAGGCAGGACTTAAGCCTCAAAACTACCTTCTCTGGCAAGGTCCAGGAAATTAGTTTTAAGTTTGAGTTTTTAGAGATACAGCGCGGAAACAGGCCCTTCGGCCCACCGGGTCCGTGCCGGTGTAAGATCCCAGTTAAAGCAAACAAGTCATGTTACTCTTGCTGTAGTTTGGTTTGGTTTGGTTTGTTTTAATTTGTTTTAGTTTGTTTTAGTTTGTTTTAGTTTGGTTTAGTTTGGTTTAGTTTGTTTTAGAACTGAAATGAGGAAAAACTTTTTCAGTCAGAGAGTTGTGAATCTGTGGAATTCTTTGCCTCAGAAGGCAGTGGAGGCCAATTCTCTGAATACATTCAAGAGAGAGCTAGATAGAGCTCTTAAGGATAGCGGAGTCAGGGGGTATGGGGAGAAGGCAGGAACGGGGTACTGATTGAGAATGATCAGCCATGATCACATTGAATGGCGGTGCGTACAGGCTCGAAGGGCCGAATGGCCTCCTCCTGCACCTATTGTCTATTGTCTATTGAAGCCAATTTGCTTTCCATTCATCTGTTTGACCTTGAATCGAGCTCACCCTCCAGAGCAGCCTACAATGCGGAACCTTGTGCAATGCCTTATAGAAATCTATGCACTCTGCTCTCTGCGCTCCACAACTCTGCTCTCATTGACCTCTCTGGTTATATCCTCAATCAGATTCGTGAGACACGACCTCCCATGTATTAGACCGTTCTGACTATCCCTAACAAGCCCTTGTCCATCGAGATGCCTGTATATCCTATCCTTCAGAATACTCTTTAGTAACTTTCCAACCACAGATTCTTTAGTGGAATTCTCTGCCACAGAGGGCAGTGGAGGCCAATTCACTGGATGAATTTAAAAGTGAGTTAGAAAGAGCTCTAAGGGCTAGTGGAATCAAGGGGTATGGGGAGAAGGCAGGCACAGGTTACTGATTGTGGATGATCAGCCATGATCACAATGAATGGCGGTGCTGGCTCGAAGGGCCGAATGGCCTCCTCCTTCACCTATTTCCCATGTTTCTGTTTTTCTAGATGTTAAGCTCACTGGCCTATAATTCACAGCCTTTTCTCTGCAGCCTATCTTGAATAGAGGCACAACATTTGCCTCCCTCCAGTCTTCTGGCACTTCACCTGTATTTAATGATAACATAAATCTCAGTGAGGGCTCCTGCAATTTCCTCAGTGTCGTCCTTGGATATATATCTGGTTTGTCCATCCTCATACACGTCAGGTCCTTCAGCATCTCTGTGACGATAGAATGCTGATTCACAATAGCCTGCTTTGCCTTACTGCCAAAGTTGTACCTTCCTAGTCTCTCCAACATCGAGGAAAATGTATTTCTTGCCGAGAACAAAGTATGCAAAATTGGGGTAAATTCCAGCAAATTATTATCTTACATGTAAGGTTCTTTGCAAAATCCAAATGAATGTAGTTGGCTGTCGGCAGATCAGTGGTCACAATGGCAAATGCTGAAATATTCACATTCTATCTATAATTTAAGCAATAGTAGTGAATTTAGAAGATGCATTTAAATTTGTTGACCAATTTACTCCTTGACCATTCTGTCTATTTCCCTTTTACTAATTCAGTATTAACTTTTGTCTTTTGAACTTTTGACTAGTTTCTCAGACATATAGTACAATTTCAGTATGACACAGAGATAATAAAGGATATTCTTTGAACTGCATTTTACATTTGAGACAAGGAGAATATAGGAGTAAAGAGGTCCTTCAGTTGTATAGGGCCCTGGTGAGACCACATCTGGAGTATTGTCTGCAGATTTGGTCTCCTAATTTGTGGAAGGACGTCCTTGCTATTGAGGCAGTGCAGCGTAGGTTCACGAGGTTAATCCCCGGGATGTCGGGACTGTCATATGAGGAAAGATTGGAAAGACTGAGCTTGTACTCACTGGAGTTTAGAAGGATCAGAGGGGATCTTATAGATTCATATACAATTATGAAAGAACTGGACAAGCTAGATGCAGGAAAAATGTTCCCAATGTTGGGGGAGTCCAGAACCAGGGCCCACAGACGAAGAATAAAAGGGAGGCCATATAAAAACTTTAACACCTTTTCACCCAGAGAGTTGTGAATTTGCGGAATTCTCTGCCACAGGAGGCAGTGGAGGCCAATTCACTGGATTAATTTAAAAGAGAGTTAGATAGAGCTCTAGGGGCTAGTGGAATCAAGGGATATGGGGAGAAGGCAGGCACGGGTTACTGATTGTGGATGATCAGCCATGATCACAATGAATGGCGGTGCTGGCTCAAAGGGCCAAATGGCCTCCTCCTGCACCTATTTTCTATGTTTCTATGTAATACGTGAAGGACTTGACCCTTTGCTTGTCATTCAGTTATCTTGTCTGTCCTCATTTTCCTGGTACTGTACAAGCAATCATCCATTATGATTTAATTGACTAATTAATTTTATTGATCGCCATTTTAAGAGATGACCGAGGCTGTCTCCTAATTATCAACTCCAGCTGTGTCTAATTTTCATAATTTTAACATCATCCCCTCAGCTTTATTTTCCAACAGTCTTGCAACCTTCTCCCCTTGTAATATAATAAGCAACATGTACTGTTTAGCCTGTCCTAAATGAGGATGGGAATAGTGATATAAAATTTTAAGATAGGAACTCAGTTAAACCTGTTATTCGAAGGAAGGGAATGCCGACGCTGGTTTAAACCGAAGATGGACACAAAATGCTGGAGTAACTCAGCGGGACAGGCAGTATCTCTGGAGAGAAGGAATGGGTGACGTTTCATCATATCATATCATATCATATATATACAGCTGGAAACAGGCCTTTTCGGCCCACCAAGTCCGTGCCGCCCAGCGATCCCCGTACATTAACACTATCCTACACCCACTAGGGACAATTTTTACATTTACCCAGCCAATTAACCTACATACCTGTACGTCTTTGGAGTGTGGGAGGAAACCGAAGATCTCGGAGAAAACCCACGCAGGTCACGGGGAGAACGTACAAACTCCGTACAGACAGCACCCGTAGTCAGGATCGAACCTGAGTCTCCGGCGCTGCATTCGCTGTAAAGCAGCAACTCTACCGCTGCGCCACCGTGCCGCCGTTTCGGCCCGAGACCCTTCTTCAGACTGAGAGTCGGGGGAAAGGGAAACGAGAGATATAGACGGTGATGTAGAGAGATAAAGAACAATGAATGAAAGATATGCAAAAAAGTGACGATGATAAAGGACACATTGTTAGCTGTTTGTTGGTTGAGCAAATCCAGCATTTTGCAGTATGTTGCTACTGTCATGGCATGACAGTATAGTTCTTATATATATCTTTATATATATTTATTTACATGTATATATATCACAGTATAGCGTGCTTACAGCCCAGTGGTATGAATATTGATTTATCTAACTTCAAGTAACCCCAGCATTCCCTCTCTCTCTATCCCTCCCCCACCCAAGTCACACCAGCTTCTCGTTTTCACCCTACAAACAGCCTGCCTCCTTAATCATCATTACTTTTTTTGCATATACTTCATTCATTGTT
The DNA here is from genome assembly GCF_053455715.1 of Rhinoraja longicauda. NCBI lineage: Eukaryota > Metazoa > Chordata > Chondrichthyes > Rajiformes > Arhynchobatidae > Rhinoraja > Rhinoraja longicauda. The sequence goes on along the minus strand of NC_135959.1, from coordinate 76,065,526 downwards.
CTTTATCTCTCTACATCTCCATCCATATCTCTCATTTCCCTTTCCCCTGACTGGTCTGAAGAAAGATCTCGACCCGAAACGTCACCCATTCCTTCTCTCCAGAGATGCTGCCCGACCCGCTGAGTTGCTCCAGCTTTTTGTGTCTGTCTTCGGTTTAAACCGGCATCTGCACTTCCTGCCTACACAGTGTATTTCTCAATAAAGAACAGCTGGTGACATTCCTAAATCTCTTTGTATCAGCACTTGCTTATGAATCATCTAAACTTTTAGATGGAGAAATAAAACACAAAAACAAAGCCTCCTGTTGTGTCACTGTGCAGATTGTTGAAAAATCATCAATCGTTTCCAATCACCTCTGTTAAGATTATTCTGCAAAGACCGTTTCCACCCATGTTTCTTTCAGGCAACTTTTGGAATAATTCGTCGTTTCTTTTGGAGGACAATTTCTTTTGTCTATTTGTTTTTGTGAATCGCTGATGTTTTGTCTCTGCTTTTCTCCTTACACCCACACACGTTAACATGCCGAATAAAACGAGGTATGGAAGCAATAAACCTGTTCAGATATTTTACAAACTAGCAAAGATGTAAAATAGTTGCACATGTTTCAGACCGATGTACCTAATTAACTCACAAGTGCAATTTTGCAGGAGACCCCATGCATTGAAAACATATGCTTTGATGTTCATCTTAATCCCAGTGGAGAAAGAACGTCCCCTGCCCATCTTCTACCCTGCATGTGGTTAAAAGTTTACTGAAACATGTCTCTCTTGCCTTTGCTCATTTTATTCCTACCTCTTTTTTTTGTTGTAATGCATTTTTTGTAGATGCAGCGTTCTGTGGAAAAACAGCAGCTTAGTAACAAAGTTGTGTTCTGGATATAATGATGCGCCGAGAGAAACTCGGAGGGGATAATTACACTCCCATTTTCCCACAAAAAAAAAAAGGTTTAGGTTGGGTTGAATTTTAAGTCTAGTCCTTATCGTTTGACTGAGCTGTTTGCAGTTGAACAACAGAGGTCAGATTGAGAGCGGGAGCCATTCTGCACCCACGAGGGGTGATGACCAGCTAAATCTTTTGAAGATGGTTGCTTGTCTCCACTTGAAGATGTTTTTTCCTTTGTTAACAGACTTCAGCTGGGATGCGGGGCTTCAGGATATCCGCAGGGGAAGAAGGCAACCAGGATTGGATCAAACGGCTCCCTGTCTTTCCAGCACTGGCTGAGGAGGACAAGCTACAGGGATTTTTAGTTTAGAGATACAGCGCGGAAACAGGCCCTTTCAGCCAAACGACCAGCGATCCCAGCACATTAACACTATCCTACACCCACTGGGGACAATTTCTTTTTACATTTACCGAGCCAGTTAACCTACAAACCTGCACGTCTTTGGAGTGTGGGAGGAAACCGAAGATCTCGGAGAAAACTCACGAGCAAGTCACGGGGAGAACGTACAAACACCGTACAGGCAGCGCCCGTAGTCGGGATGGAACGCGGGTCTCCGGAGCTGCATTCGCTGTAAGGCAGCAACTCTACCGCTGCGCCACCGTGACCGCCCAAATGTTTCTTCCAGGATCAACAAGCCGACCCTGTAAGTCCATTGGAGAAAAGGAATAGGTGACGTTTTTTCGGATTGAGACCCTTCTTCAGACTCAACTTGAAATGTCACCCATTCCTTCTCTCCGGAGATGCTGTCTAACTCACTGAGTTACTCCAGCTTTTTGTGTCTATCTTCGGTTTAAACCAGCATCTGCAGTTACTTCCTGCAGATCCGTAAGTCCCCTCTAATCTTTTACTCTCCTATGTCCCCACCCCACCAAATGCCAGCTATTGCTCTCCCAATATCATTCTGCTCCTTTGATCATTACTTGATTCACGGAACAACATCTTGGACTTCGATCCAACAACTTCCATTGGTGTTCTTCCATCCCTAGTCTGATTTCAGTGCTTTGTCCTTTTCTGCAGCCTACCTTGCTTGACCACAGGTGAACAATCAACCAATCAAGTCACTGATGTATAACAAAGTATGAATATTAAACGCAATTAGAAGAAGGGCCTCGACCCTGAAACCTAATACATCTGAGAAGGTTGTTGGCTGCAACCTTCCCCCCATTGACGAACTGTACACTGCAAGGGCCAGGAAGCGAGCGGGCAAGATCATCTCTGACCCCTCTCACCCTGGCCACAGACTCTTTGAAGCACTTCCCTCTGGAAGGCGACTCCGGACTGTCAAAGCAGCCACAGCCAGACATAAAAACAGCTTTTTTTCCACGAGTGACAGTTCTACTCAATAACCAAAGTCTGTAGTCTCTTTTTTGCATTGGTTTATTTTCACCCACATGTTTAAACCATAATGTTGTATCCTTATTGTTTTGATGTGGTTATGCTTTATTCTTAATTGTTAACTGTATGTTTGTGTGGTCATTTGTGAGCGGAGCACCAAGGCACATTCCTTGTATATGCACATACTTGGCCAGTAAACTTATTCATTCACTCATCTCAAAAAATGGATATCTATATTTATAGTTTTTCCAAAAGGTGACTGCAGAGATAGTGAGTGCTCTGTTTATCACCCTGGAAGTTCCCCGAATAACCTGCAGATTAAAATTGCTTGTGTAGGAAGAAACTGCAAATGCAAGTCCAAAATCACATATATTCTATGGGTTCCTCAGGATGGCAAACATGATCCCATTATTTAAGAAAGAAGTGACAATGAAAGCAGAGAATAACTGAACTGCTGGTCGTAAAGTCATACAGCACAGAAACAGGCCCCTCCTCAACTGACCCCTGAGTCTGAAGAAGGACCTCGACCCGAAACGTCACCTATTCCTTTCCTCCAGAAATGCTGCCTGTCCCGCTGAGTTACTCCAGCTTTTTGTGTCTATCTTCAGTTTAAACCAGCATTTGCAGTTTCTTCCTACACTTCCAAGCAATTTTAATCTACAGGATATTTGGGGAACTTCCAGGTTTTCTGGCGATGGCTTTCACATTTTGCAGTGAGCACATATACTGGGAAATATGGTAGCTCTGGTTCCAGATTTGTTTTCTATGCATTTGAATGCATAAGAACTTGATCACAGGCTGTTTAATTGAGCAGAATTTAAAAGCAATATTGCAGAATACTGGAAAATTAAGTAAGGCCATGAAAGTGGTGAGGGTTTAAGTGAGAGGGGAAAGATTTAATAGGCGAGCTAGGAATTCGTGGACAGAGTTTGCGTCAGGCTGTACAGCAAGTGTCAGAGGCAGCAGAGCAAAGCAGTAGGGGGATTTGGTGGAGAAGAAATCGCATCAGTTAGGGGCAGAAAGGAAATGTGTGACATGCAGTATGTGTGTTTCTTTATAATTGTAGTTTGTGTCAGTGTATCCCAGCCTTATGCAAGGGTGATATTTGTGGTGTTACAAGCTTAATGATGGGTTAGGATAAGCTGGAGATAGCATGCAGGTGTTTAGCACTTGTTAGAGTGAGCTAATTGGCTGCAGCTTGCTTTATTTAGTAGATACTGGTAGCCAAAGATACTAGAGGAACAAGATAGACCACTCGACCCTAAAAACCGTAGTACGTCACGGCGCCATTTTAGTCGGCAGAAACTTGCAGAAACATTTAAAAAGAAAAATAACAAAAATCTGTGAATTGATAGATGAGATATATTCTGCATTTTTATGGTATCATCACACATACTGTTCCCCCAAAACACTGATTACACTGCGAGAGGCAGAGCGAACGGTGGGTTTTGCTTACTAAAATAGCGGACGTTACGCTCCTTTGCGTACTACACTTAAGTATAGGCGATTTCGACAGAGTGGTCCATCTTGCTCCTCTAGTATCTTTGCTGGTAGCACAGTTGGTGAGAGCAGGTATCGAGGGGGGTTGTCTTGGACGCCAGAACCAACTGTTGAGCCTTCCTGAGGTGTCATGGGCCTAACTCAACGAAACACCAATGAAGGGAGATGGCCACTTGATAACCCCAATGATCTATGTACTTGCATCTACACGATTTGTTTTTTTTTAGAGCTAATTAATATGTAAGTAGCTGTTTTGTGTTTTTTTGAATATGGATTCATTTATTGTAAGTTGGTGTATTTAGTTATATAATAACTAATTATTCTTGTATACACTGGAATTTAGAAGGATGAGAGGAGACCTTATCGAAACGTATAAGATTATTAAGGGGTTGGACACGTTAGAGGCAGGAAACATGTTCCCAATGTTGGGGGAGTCCAGAACAAGGGGCCACAGTTTAAGAATAAGGGGTAGGCCATTTAGAACTGAGATGAGGAAAAACTTTTTCAGTCAGAGAGTTGTAGATCTGTGGAATTCTCTGCCTCAGAAGGCAGTGGAGGCCAATTCTCTGAATGCATTCAAGAGAGAGCTGGATAGAGCTCTTAAGGATAGCGGAGTCAGGGGGTATGGGGAGAAGGCAGGAACGGGGTACTGATTGAGAATGATCAGCCATGATCACATTGAATGGCGGTGCTGGCTCGAAGGGCCGAATGGCCTCATCCTGCACCTATTGTCTATTGTCTATAATACTTTGGTTTTGGGCTTGGTTTTCTCAGTTGAGCACTTATCAAGGAGTTATAGCTTGTACTTTGTGTTTTAATTATAATTTAGATGACTTCTTTGCCTAATCCACATTGACTTGTACAAGTGGCCTCTGATGAAATCATACTTGCTGCATCTTTTTTCCCTTTTGGGTTTGTAAATCTCATAATCCTTAGCTTCATGAACCAGTCTCATGTTGGACTGAGAAGGTGTTCTGCTCTTGTTTACGCTGGAGAAGCTGGGTTCCTGACGGATAACATTGCTCTACGCAAAAATGAGCTTAAACAAAGATTCAAAACACCAAAACCAGCAAAATTTTGAGTGTGATTTCATCAGAACCTCTGTGTGTGTGCGTGTGTGTGTGTGTGTGTGTGTGTGTGTGTGTGTGTGTGTGTGTGTGTGTGTGTGTGTGTGTGTGTGTGTGTGTGTGTGTGTGTGTGTGTATGCATGCGTGTGTGTGTGCGTGCGTGCGTACGTGTGTGTGTGTGTGTATGTGTATGTGTGTTTGTGTGTATGCATGTGTGTGTGATGTTAGTGGGTAAGGATTGTTCTGCATGTCCACATATATGTCCACAAAATAATAATCCTGCGAATGATATATTGAAAAAATGAATGGATTGGAAAAACAGCACAGCAATGCATTCTTTATAAAGAACACCAACGAGTTCAGGCAAAGCCTTTTGGTGTGCCATGAATCAGCTACAGTTATAATTAAATAGAAATTAGATTGTATTACTCCTATTGTCCAGGTATGGTACCTGTGTCAAAGGGACGGATATGACTGACATGAACTGATTTCTGGGCCAAACGTCAGCAGAATTGATTCTATTTCCTACAAAGACATATACAATGAATCCCTAAAATTAGATTTGGTGGTTTCAGATCTATAAATCCGAAGCTAAATAATGACTGCAGAGCTGTTCCTGAAAGTCAAATGAATTTGAATGAATGAATGGATACTTTATTGGCACATGTGACAAGGCACAGTGAAATTCTTTCCTTGCATACCCAAGGTATATAAATAGTCACCACATAAAGGGCGCTGACAAAGTTACAGAGTATCTGTGCCAGGTCTCCCTTTGTTCCCCCCCCTCACCCCATTGTTCCTTCCCTTTAGTTTAGTATTTTAGTTTAGTTTAGAGATACAGCACGGAAACAGGCCCTTGGGCCCACCGGGTCCGCGCCGACCAGCGATCCCCACACACTAACACTATCCTACACCCACTAGGAACAATTTTTACATTTACCAAGCCAATTAACCTACAAACCTGCACGTCTTTGGAGCGTGGGAGGAAACGGAAGATCTCGGAGAAAACCCACGCAGGTCACGGGGAGAATGTACAAACTCCGTACAGACAGCGCCCGTAGTCAGGATCGAACCCGGGTCTCCGGCGCTGCAGCAACTCTACCGCTGCGCCACCGTGCCGTCCAAATATATCATGTACAATATTTTTATTGTCTGTAGATTTCTTAGTGTCTCTGCTTATGAAGACAACAAAGCTATAACTAGCAACAGGATATTAATTACTGAAAGTAGTGAAGTCTCGGGTAAAGTCAGTGACATGAACTACAATGTATCAAAACTCCAGCCACATAGAGCATTTAATTCTTAAAGTCTGAAGAAGGGTCTCATGGAAACATAGAAACATAGAAAATAGGTGCTGGAAGAGGCCATTTGGCCCTTCGAGCCAGCACCGCCATTCATTGTGATCATGGCTGATCATCCCGTGCCTGCCTTCTCCCCATATCCCTTGATTCCACTAGCCCCTAGAGCTCGATCTAACTCTCTTTTAAATCCATCCATTGATTTGGCTTCCACTGCCTTCTGTGGCAGAGAATTCCACAAATTCACAACTCTCTGAGTGAAAAAGTTTTTTCTCACCTCAGTTTTAAATGGCCTCCCTTTTATTCTAAGACTGTGGCCCCTGGTTCTGGACTCCCCCAACATTGGGACTATTTTCCTGCATCTAGCTTGTCCAGTCCTTTTATAATGTTATATGTTTCTATAAGATCCCCTCTCATCCAGTGAATACAAACCCAGTCTTTCCAATCTTTCCTCATATGACAGTCCCTCCATCCCAGGGATTAACCTCGTGAACCTACGTTGAACTGCCTCAACAGCAAGGATGTCCTTCCTCAAATTAGGAGACCAAAACTGCACACAATACTCCAGACGTGGTCTCACTAGGGCCCTATACAACCGCAGAAGGAAGTCTTTGCTTCTATACTGAAATCCTCTCGTTATGAAGGCCAACATGCCATTAGCATTCTTCACTGCATGCTGTATCTGCACGCTTACTTTCAGTGACTGTAGTACAAGGACACCCAGGTCTCATTGCACTTCCCCCTTACCTAATCTGACACCATTGAGATAATAATCTGCCTCCTTATTTTTGCCGCCAAAGTGGTTAACCTCACATTTATCTACATTAAACTGCATCTGCCACGCATCTGCCCACTCACTCAACCTGTCCAATTCACTCTGCAACCTCCTAACATCCTCTTCGCAGTTCACACTGCCACCCAGCTTTGTGTCATCCACAATCTTGCTAGTGTTACTTCTAATTCCATCATCCAAATCATTAATATATATTGTAAATAGTTACGGCCCCAACACCGAGCCCTGCGGCACTCCACTCGCCGCTGCCTGCCATTCTGAAAAGGACACGTTTATTCCTACTCTTTGCTTCCTGTCTGCCAACCAATTCCCTATCCATGTCAACACCCTACCCCCAATACCATGTGCTCTACCTTTGCTCACCAATCTCCCTTGTGGGACCCTAGCAAAGACTTTCTGAAAGTCTAGATACACTACATCCACTGGCTCTCCTTCATCCAGTTTACTTGTCACATCCTCAAAACTTTCCAGAAGATTAGTCAAGCATGATTTCCCTTTCATAAATCCATGCTGACTTGGACTCATCCTTTTACTGCTATCCAAATGCACCGTTATTACCTCTTTAATAATTGACTCCAGCAGCTTCCCCACCACCGATGTCAGGCTAACGGGTCTGTAATTCCCCGTTTTCTTTCTCGCTCCTTCCTTGAAAAGTGGGATAACATTAGCTACTCTCTAATCCACAGGAACTGATCCTGAATCTATTGAACATTGGAAAATGATCACCAATGCGTCCATGATTTCTTGTACCACCTCCCTGAGGTTCCTGGGATGCAGACCTGGGGATTTATCAGCCTTCAGTCCCATCAGTCTACGCAATACTATTTCTCGCCTAATGATTTTTTTTTTCATTTCCTCTGTCCCCCTTGATCCTCTGTCCTCCAGTACATCTGGGAGATTGTTTGTGTCTTCCTTAGTGAAGACAGATCCGAAGTATCTGTTCAACTCTTCTGCCATTTCCTTATTACCTATAATAATTCCAACTGATTCTGCCTTCAAGGGACCCACATTTGTCTTTACTAATCTTTTTCTCTTAACATACCTAAAGAAGCTTTTACTGTCTTTCTTTATAATCTTGGCCAGCTTCGCTTCGTACCTCATCTTTTCAGTCCGTATTGCCCTTTTTGCTATCTTCTGTTGTCCTTTCCGCTGGCTTCCCGCTACTCTTTGCTGTGTTATACATCTTTTCTTTTAGTTTTATTCCATCCCTCACTTCCCTTGTCAGCCACAGTTGCCTCTTACTCCCCTCAGAATCTTTCTTCCTCTTTGGAATGAAATGATCCTGCATCTTCTGGATTATACCCAGAAATTCCTGCCATTGCTGTTCCACCGTCATTCCTGCCAGGATCCTTTTCCAGTCTACCTTGGCCAGCTCCTCTCTCATGCCTTCATAGTCCCCTTTGTTCAACTGCAACACTGACATTCCTGGTTTAACCTTCTCCCTCTCAAATTGCAGATTAAAACTAATCATATTATGGTCACTACCTCCAAGCGGTTCCTTTACCTTGAATTCCCTTGTTAAATCTGGTTCATTGGACAACACTAAATCTAGAATTGCCTTCTCTCTGGTGCAAGCTGCTCTAAGACTCCATCTTGGAGGCAATCTACAAACTCCCTTTCTTGGGTTCCAGAACCAACCTGATTTTCCCAGTCTACCTGCATATTGAAATCCCCCATAACCACAGTGGCATTACCTTTGTTACATGCCAATTTTAACTCCTGCTGCAACTTACACCCTACATCCAGGCTACTGTCTCGAGCCGAAATGTCACCCATTTCTTCTCTCCAGAGATGCTACCTGTCCCGCTGAGTTACGCCAGCTTTTTGTGTCTATCTTCGGTTTAAACCAGCATCTGCAGTTCCTTCTAAACCATAATCCTTAAAGGTGCATTAACATACACTAAATTTCTTCCTGATTTAAAAAGCTAAGCCCACAAACCATCAACATTTTGCACACAACAAAATTATATAAGCTGTTAATGTAAATGACATCTATGAAATGTAACAGTTCATGACAGAGTTATACGATTAATCAATTATAAATTTACTTAGTCTGTGAATATTTTAATCTACAAAACTCTTCACAATGAACTGTACTTGACATTTCTAAAGTATCCATTTCAAGTGCAGATAATTACAATGGATGACTTCTGCAGATAGGCATTTGGTTCAAACCAAACTCTGCGATTGTTATTTCAATGTAATTATCTTCTGAACTGCGAATACATTGTATTAAGTATTCTAAAAAAGCATCTTGTTCACAAAAGACTTAAAAACCCCTGTCCCACTTAGGCGATGTTTTAGGCGACTAGGCTGTCACCACACAGTTGCCGGGGTGTCGCCTGTACGGTCGTGAGTCGTCTCCAAAGAGTCGTAGTGTTTTTCTGGTCGGAATGTTGAAAAACTTTTGGCGACAGTTGGTTTGACGCCAATGATCGTAGCTTGACGTCTCCTGGCGTGGGCGCTGTCGTAGGTTGTCGCCAGGTGATGTAGGTTGCCGCCGGTGCTGACTTCAGTGAATTCCATTGGCGACTACCTACGTCAACCTACGTCAACCTACGTCAACCGGCGACAGGTACCGGCGTCAAAACCGGAGGCCAAAATGACGTGATATTTTAGACATTAGACAATGGACAATAGGTGCAGGAGGAGGCCATTCGGCCCTACAAGCCAGCACCGCCATTCAATGTGATCATGGCTGATCATTCTCAATCAGTACCCCGTTCCTGCCTTCTCCCCATACCCCCTGACTCCGCTATCCTTACGAGCTCTATCTAGCTCTCTCTTGAATGCATTCAGAGAATTGGCCTCCACTGCCCTCTGAGGCAGAGAATTCCACAGATTCACAACTCTGACTGAAAAAGTTTTTCCTCATCTCAGTTCTAAATGGCCTACCCCTTATTCTTAAACTGTGGCCTCTTGTTCTGGACTCCCCCAACATTGGGAAATGTTTCCTGCCTCTAATGTGTCCAACCCCTTAATAATCTTATACGTTTCGATAAGATCTCCTCTCATCCTTCTAAATTCCAGTGTATACAGTTGACGTTCCTTGTGCATAAATATATATATATATATATATATGCATAAGGGACTGGGAGTGGTCAGATACAGGGAGGGAGAGCATACAGTTGTTAACAGAACTGGGACCAGACCAGGGTCAGAGCAGCCTGCTAACACTTGTATGCAAAATAAGTACAGCCTGGTATGTTCGTCTCCTTGTTTGTCCAACTACTTCAATAAACAACTAATTAAACTGGAAAAAAGACTGGAAAATCCGTTCTGTTGGGGTTTGTGTCAAATCATTCTGACTCCCTGTGCTCTAATGGCAATCAGAAAAGAATTTATTGGAAAAGTTGCCATGACGCACTTTATTGCCACATGTGACAAATCCCAGTGAAATTGTTTGCTTACCAAGGTAGGCAAATAGTCTACAATCTGTGTCTTCTCTCCAAGTATCTCAAGGGCATCATAATGCAGTAAAGTAGACATGTCCCAACCTTTACTGAGAAATACCTGATCCATTAGACAATGGGTATTGAAGAATACCTCAATAGTCTCATTAATATATTGATGTGGACCCATCTCATTGGAAACCCACTTATCATTCATCAACATGGTTGTTTATCAGAACATTTGTCTTCATATTATATTGTTGTCTTAATCTCATTGGCATATAATAATTGCATACTGCAGCTAAATGTGTAAGAAGGAACTGCAGATGTTGGTTTACACTGAAGATCGACACAAAATGCTGGCATAACTCAGCGGGACGGGTAGCATCTCTGGAGAGAAGGAATGGGTGACATTTCAGGTCGAGACAGTAGCCTGGATTATGGGTGTAAGTTGCAGCAGGAGTTAAAATTGGCATGTAACAAAGGTAATGCTACTGTGGTTATGGGGGATTTCAATATGCAGGTAGACTGGGAAAATCAGGTTGGTTCTGGATCCCAAGAAAGGGATTTTGTAGAGTGCCTCCAAGATGGCGTCTTAGAGCAGCTTCTTTAGATATGTTAAGAGAAAAAGAGTAGCAAAGTCAAATGTGGGTCCTTGAAGGCAGACACGGTGAAATTATTATGGGTAACAAGGAAATGGCAGAAGAGTTGAACAGGTACTTCGGATCTGTCTTCACTAAGGAAAACACAAACAATCTCCCAGATGTACTAGAGGACAGAGGATCTAGGGGAGTAGAGGAACTGAAAGAAATTTTCATTAGGTGAGAAATAGTATTGGGTAGACTAATGGGACTAAAGGATGATAAATCCCCTGGGCCTGATGGTCTGCATCCCAGGGTACTCAGGGAGGTGGCTCTAGAAATAATGGACGCATTGTTGATCATTTTCCAATGTTCAATAGATTCAGGATCAGTTCCGGTGAATTGGAGGATAGCTAATGTTATCCCACTTTTCAAGAAAGGAGCGAGAGAGAAAACAAGGAATTACAGCCCAGTTAGCCTGACATCGGTGGTAGGAAAGATGCTGGAGTCAATTATTAAAGAGGTAATAATGATGGATTTATGAAAGGGAAATCATGCTTGACTAATCTACTGGAAATTTTGGAGGACATGACAAGTCATAGAGTCATAGAGTCCTACAGCACAGAAAGAGGCCCTTCGGCCCATCGTGTCCGTGCCGCCCGTTACCAATCACAGTCTAATTTTAATCCCATATTCCCGCATTTGGACCGTAGCCCTGAATGTTGTAGCATTTCAAGTACCCATCCAAATGCCTGGTTTTTGGATGGATGAAGGGGAGCCAGTGGATGTAGTGTATCTAGACTTTCAGAAAGCCTTTGATAAAGTCCCGCACGGGAGATTGGTGACTAAAATTAGAGCACATGGTATTGGAGGTAAAGTGTTGACATGGATAGAAAATTGGTTGGCAGACAGGAAGCAAAGAGTAGGAGTAAACGGGTCCTTTTGAGAATGGCAGGCAGTGGCGAGTGGAGTGCCGCATGGCTCGGTGTTGGGGCCGCAACTGTTTACCATATATATTAATAATTTGAAAGAGGGAATTAGAAGCAACACTAGCAAGCTTGCAGATGACACAAAGCTGGGTGGCAGTGTAAACTGTGAAGAGGGTGTTAGGAGGTTGCAGGGTGACTTGTACAGGTTGAGTGAGTGGGCAGATGCGTGGCAGGTGCAGTATAATATAGATAAATGTGAGGTTTTGCACTTTGGCAGCAGAAACAAGGAGGCAGATTATTATCTCAATGGAGTTTGGTTAGGTAAGGGGGAGGTGCAGCGAGACCTGGGTGTCCTTGTACACCAGTCACTGAAAGTTGGCGTGCAGGTACAGCAGGCAGTGAAGAAAGCTAATGGAATGTTGACCTTCATAACGAGAGGATTTCAGTATAGGGGTAAAGAGGTTCTTCTGCAGTTGTATAGGGCCCTGGTAAGACCACATCTGGAGTATTGTGCACAGTTTTGGTCTCCTAATTTGAGGAAGGACATCCTTGTAATTGAGGCAGTGCCGCATAGGTTCACGAGATTGATCCCTGGGATGGCGGGACTGTCATATGAGGAAAGATTGAAAAGACTAGGCTTGTATTCACTGGAGTTTAGAAGGATGAGAGGGGATCTTATAGAAACATATAAAATTATAAAAGGACTAGACAAGCTCGATGCAGGAAAAATGTTCCCGATGCTGGGCGAGACCAGAACCAAGGGCCACAGTCTTAGAATAAAGGGGAGGCCATTTATCACTGAGGTGAGAAAAAACGTTTTCACCCAGAGAGTTGTGAATTTGTGGAATTCTCTGCCATGAATTCACTGGATGGATTTAAGAGAGAGTTTGATAGAGCTCTTGGGGCTAGTGGAATCAAGGGATATAGGGAGAAGGTAGGCACGGGTTAGTGATTGGGAACGATCAGCCATGCTCACAATGAATGGCGGTGCTGGCTCGAAGGGCCGAATGGCCCTCTCCTGCACCTATTTTCCAAGTTTCTGTTTCTATGTTTCTATTTTCATCAGTCTCTATCAACTCACTCGGCTGTTCAGCACCTGGTTTTATTCCTCAGGGAGCTGAATCCAATTTCCTGTCCTCCGTCTGCAGAGCTTGCCACATGATGCCCACTGGGACTAGCAGACAATTTTCCCCGTTCTTTTTGTTTGAGTGCATTGTTACTTCTCATTGATTAAGTCTGTTCCTGGAATCTGGCTCCAGTAATTGTTCTGTATCAATATGGCTTTTTCAAGTAAATTATTCACTAAAGTGGCTGCAGTAATTCATTCTCAAGTTTCTGCTTTGAATATCAATGCTTACGGCACGGAACAGCTCTGTACATTGAAATCAATAGCAGATAATAAGTACATCCAGTTTTTAACATGTTCTTCCAGCCAAGGTCAGCCATTTGTCTGCAATTTGTTCTCACAGATCAATACTGATTAACTTGCAGTCTTTGGAATAATGTTGTAGACTCGGGTAAAGATTCAGTTGTCAGTCTATTGTTTCAACTATTCAGCTTTAAGAAGTAAAGTGTTTTTTAATATTGTTGCCATAATGTAAGCATCATTTTTAAAATGTCAAAGGAAAGATTAAACAGAGACGGTAATAATTTGTTGATGAATAACGAAATGGGACAATTTCAAGGCAATTGGGGAACGTTCCAAGTTTTTAAAGGAATTCAGTTGCAGTGTTAGACAATCTTCTACATGATAGACTGGAAATTGCAGATAGAAACATATTCTTATTCGTATTTCTGATAATGAAACGTCTGTGCCTGTAGCAATGATTTGAATTGATAACTTATGGAAAACATGGTTGATTTCCCACTAAAATCAAACATTTACTGATAAAAAATGAAACTTACAAGCCTCTGGTTCAATTGAGATTTGTCAAATATTTAAGAATGATTGAACGATGAGTTTACAATGCTATTTTTTTTATTTGTACTTGAGCTGATGTGATGAAGATCTAAGTGATGTAATAAATTCTCCATTTCACAGGCTAATAGAATAAGATACTTGCATAAAATAATACACACATTGAGGAATTCATCACAAAATGATCAGATTACATTCCTAGACAACCGATTTTATAAAGCACACATAATTAATAGAAACAACAATATATTCAATGAAGCCATTGTTTTGCATTTGTCTGCATTTTCATAAGTTCATAAAAGATAGGAGCAGAATTGGGCCATTCAGCCCATCAAGTCTACTCCGCCATTCAATCATGGCTGATCTATCTCTCCCTCCCAACCCCATTCTCCTGCCTTCTCCCCATAACCCCTGACACCCGTACTAATCACGAACCTATCTGTCTCTGCCTTAAAAATATCCATTGACAGCCTCCATAGCCTTCCGTGGCAAAGAATTTGACCGATTCACCACCATCTGACTAAAGAAAATCCTCCTTATCTCCTTCCTAAAGGAACGTCCTTTAATCCTGTGGCTATGACCTCTGGTCCTAGACTCTCCCACTAGTGGAAACATCCTCTCCACATCCACTCTATCCAGGCATTTTGATGTGTGTTTATGTCCATGTGTATTTTAGCTTTGCATTTGTAATGTGGCATGAGGATGTCTTTGTTACTTGGTTCAGTTATGTGTATCTGGTTAGTTTGGTTTAGTTTAGTTTACTGTCTCATGTACCGAGGTACAGTGAAAAGCTTTTGTTGCGTGCTAACCAGTCAGCAGAAAGACAATACATGATTACAATCGATCCATTTACAGTGTATAGATACATGATAAGGGAATAATGTTTAGTGCAAGGTAAAGCCAGCAAAGTCCGATCAAGGATAGTCCGAGGGTCACCAATGAGGTAGATAGTAGATCAGCACTGCTCTCTGGTTGTGGTAGGATGGTTCCTGATAACAGCTGGGATTTGATTGGTATGGAGTGACTAATGTTAGCTCTAAATATTGGATCGAATCATAGAGTGAAACAGTGTGGAAACAGGCCCTTCAGCCCAACTCGCCCACACCGGCTAACAATGTCCCAGCTACACTAGTCCCACCAGCCTGCATTTGGTCCATATCCCTCCAAACCTGTCCTATCCATGTACCTGTCTAACTGTTTCTTAAATGATAGGATAGTCCCAGCCTCAACTACCTCCACTGGCAGCTTATTCCGTACACCCACCACCCTCTGTGTGAAAAAGTTACCCCTCAAATTCCTATTAAATCTTTTCCCCTTCACCTTGAACCTATGTCCTCTAGTCCTCGATTCCCCTACTCTGGGCAAGAGACTCTGTGCATCGACCCGACCTATTCCTCTCATGATTTTGTACACCTCTATAAGATCCCCCCTCATCCTCCTGCACTCCATGGACTAGAAACCCAGCCTACTCAACCTCTCCCTATAGCTCACACCCTCTAGTCCTGGCAACATCTTCTAAATTTTCTCTGAATACTTTCCAGCTCATCAATATCTTTCCTATAACATGGTGCCCAGAACTGAACACAATGCGACAAGCCGGTGAAATCAGATAAAAGACTGCAAATAATCACAGCAGAAATGTGAACACTGGCGATTCTAAAACAAAACACAGCAGAAGCCAGGATCCAAGGAAGTATTTTGGTCATGGTATTAAAATGGAGATCCTTTAAATAAATGCCAAAGTAAGCATTAACATGATTAACTTAATGGAATCAAATTATACACCCAATAGTTGTTGAAAATATAGTTCTACAGATGCTCTTCAACTTATGATATTTCGACTTTACGATGGGGCAAACGTGATGCACATTCCGCAGCGGTAGAGTTGCTGCCTTACAGCGAATGCAGCGCTGGAGACCCGGGTTCCATCCCGACTACAGGTGCTGTCTGTATGGAGTTTGTACGTTCTCCCCGTGACCTGCGTGGGTTTTCTCCGAGATAGACAATAGACAATAGACAATAGGTGCAGGAGTAGGCCATTCAGCCCTTCGAGCCAGCACCGCCATTCAATGCGATCATGGCTGATCACTATCAATCAGTACCCCGTTCCTGCCTTCTCCCCATACCCCCTCACTCCGCTATCCTTAAGAGCTCTATCCAGCTCTCTCTTGAAAGCATCCAACGAACTGGCCTCCACTGCCTTCTGAGGCAGAGAATTCCACACCTTCACCACCCTCTGACTGAAAAAGTTCTTCCTCATCTCCGTTCTAAATGGCCTACCCCTTATTCTCAAACTGTGGCCCCTTGTTCTGGACTCCCCCAACATTGGGAACATGTTATATCCCACACTCCAAAGACGTATAGGTTTGTAGGTTAATTGGCTTGGTAAATATAAAAATTGTTCCTCGTGCATGTGGAGGATAGTGTTAATGTGTGGGGATCGCTGGTCGGCGCGGACCCGGTGGGACGAAAGGGCCTGTTTCTGCGCTGTATCTCTAAACTAAACTAAACTAAACATTCAGTAGAAACCGTAGGTTATGTGGCTATGATGTTGGGTAGGTTAGGTGGCTATGATGTTGGGTAGGTTAGGTGGCTATGATGTTGGGTGTTGGGTAGGTGTATTACGTTTGGAGGTTAGGTGTATTAAATGCATTTTCGACTTACGATATGTTCTATTTACGATGCATTTATCGGAGCGTACCCCCATCGTAAGTCGAGAAGCATCTGTATAGATAATTAACTTTGTATAGGTTATGTCATAAGTGATAGGAGCAGATTAGGCCATTCGGCCCATCAAGTCTACTCCACCATTCAATCATGGCTGATCAATCTCTCCCTCCCAACCCCATTGTCCCGCCTTCTACCCATAACCCCTGACACCCGCACTAATCAAGAAGGTTCATTACCTTTTGTCAAGGTTTAGCAATTTGATATTCCTGTAGGATACCACCAGCGTAGAGTGTGAGTGGCCTTTTGTAAACTGGGTGTATTATGTGGTATGATTTGTGACACATTGCTGTTCCAATTGTAAATTGAGTTGTGATTTCCGGCACCAGTGGATGCTTTGCCAGCAGCTCCATCTCTGTCATTTGTTGTGGTAAACAGCAACACTAAGGAAGTACAAATACCACAACTTCAAAGGACAGCAGGACCTCCGTTTAACATCTGATGCGAATAACTTTGGTTTATTTAAACAGATCTGCGGCATCTTGATGAGATTTATTGGCACAAGAAACTGGTCAATATGTTGAGTTAGAATACACCAATCAGCCAAAACATTATGACCTGATGAGCCAAAACATTATGACCACCTGCCTAATGTGCTGTTGGTCCTCCGTGTGCAGCCCCATACACAGCAGGGTGCAATGCACTGTGTATTGTGACACATTCCTCCCGTGACCACCATTAACATTTTCTGTGACTTGTGCCACAATCGACCTTCTGTCGGTTCGGACCAAACGGGATAGCCTTCGTTGCCCTCGCGCATCGATGAGCCTTGGGCGCCCAACACCCTGTCTGTCGCCGGTTTGTGGTTTGTCCCTCCTCGGACCACTGTTGGTCGGTACTCACCACTGCTGACCGGGAGCACCCCACAAGCCTTGCCGTTTCAGAGATGCTCTGACCCAGTCGTCTGGCCATAACAATTTGGCCCTTGTCAAAGTCGCTCAGTTCTTTACTCCTGCCCATTTCTCCTGCATCCAACACATCAACTTCAAGAACTGACTGTTCACTTGCTGCCTAATATATCCCACCCCTTGACAGGTGCCATTGTAACAAGATAATCAATGTTATTCACTTCGCCTGTCAGTGATCATAATGTTTTGGCTGATCGGTGTAGTTTGCAATTTCTTTGGCAGTACTGTTTCTCTCCTCGTTGGGTAGTAATTGGTGCTGGATAATAAGCAGCAATGAAGTACTCCATTACTTAACATAAAAGCAAAATTGGACCAAAGTTAGAAAGTATCTGAATTCCTAGATTAGGAATTAATGCCTTAACCTTGCTCCTCAATAGACTGGTTTATTAATGTGTTTTGACTCTCTGTCTGTTTTGGATGATGTACAGAGTTATGTTAGTCGTGACATCATGGGAAGGATAGCTGTGTTTGTTAATGCACAATGTTACACTGTAGATAGACACAAAATGCTGGAGTAACTCAACAGGACAGGCAGCATCTCTGGAGAGAAGGAATGGGTGACGTTTCGGGTCGAGACCCTTCTTCAGACCCAATGTTACACTGTACTATCTATCTCAATATAAACAAGATATGGAGGAAGGAATGGGAGGCACGGTGGCGCAGCGGTACAGTTGCTGCCTCATCGTGCCAGTTTGATCCTGACTATGAGTGCTGTCTGTACGGAGTTTGTACGTTCTCCCCGTGACCAGTGTGGGTTTTCTCTGACATCTTGGGTTTCGTCCCACACTCCAAAGACGTACAAGTTTGTAGGTTAATCGGCTTGTTATAAATGTAAATTGTCCCTGGTGTGTGTAGGATAGTGTTAGTGTGCGGGGATCGCTGGGCGGCACGAACTCAGTGGGCCGAATGGCCTGTTTCAGTTGGTGTACCTCTAAACTAAACTAAACTAAACTAAATTAAACTGACTAACTTTTCACACAATCTTAATTTGTTAATTTTTGAGAATAGACAGACAATTGCAATGCTTGTGTATGGTGCACTACAATTGCAAAGCAGAGGGTATGGGGAGAAGGCAGGAACGGGGTACTGATTGTGGATGATCAGCCATGAACACAGTGAATGGCGGTGCTGGCTCGAAGGGCCGAATGGCCTCCTCCTGCACCTATTGTCTATTGTCTATTGTCTATTGTCTATAAGATGTCAATTGGTGATCTTGTACATTTTCAGTGACATTAACATCGAGCACTGTGGCACAGTTGATAGACCAGCTGCCTTGCAGCACCAGACTCCCGGTTAGGATCATGACCTTTGGTGCTGCCTGTGTGGAGTTTGCATGCTCTCCCCATGACCTCGTTGTCAGGTTTCCACCTCAATCCTAAAGACATGAGGTTTGTAGGTTAATTGGCCTCTGTAACCTGCCCCTATTTCGTAGGAAGTGGATACGAAAACGAGACAACATGGAACCAGTGTGAATGGGTGATTGGCATGGCCTGTTTCCATGCTGTATCTTTCAATCATGGTGGCGCAGCGGTAGAGTTGCTGCCTTACAGCGAATGCAGCGCCGGAGACCTGGGTTCCATCCCGACTACGGGTGCTGTCTCCACGGAGTTTGTACGTTCTCCCCGTGACCTGTGTGGGTCTTCTCCGAGATCGTCAGTTTCCTCCCACACTCCAAAGACGTACAGGTTTGTAGGTTAATTGGCTTGGTGCATGTGTAAATTGTCCCTAGTGTGTGTCGGATAGTGTTAGTGTGCGGTGATCATTGGTCGGCATGGACCCGGTGGGCCGAAGGGCCTGTTTCCGCGCTGTATCTCTAAACTAAATCAATGAATCAGACATTAACCGAGCAGTTCGTTGACAGAAAGCAAGTGCAAGGGCTGCTTTCATGGTAGACCAGAATTCTGTCTTCTATATGAGGTGCCAAATTATACAAGCAGATGTCATGAATATCAAACAATATTAATGGTTTATTATAAGACTGATGCTTCGCAACTGAACTACATGCATGCTGCTCTTACAAGCTTACAAGCTCCTAACTCAGGTCCTGCTCCTGTTACTTTGGAATGAAGAAATATTTAATGAGTAGAGAAATGGTATGTAGTGGATAGATTACTGGCCTGGAATTCTAAACCAGTGATACATGCATATCAGAAGATTGACACAAAAAGCTTTTCTCCAGAGATGCTGCCTGTCTCGCTGAGTTACTCCAGCTTTTGGTGTCTATCTTCAGTTTGAACCAGCATCTGCAGCTGGTTCCTGTACATGCACATCAGTTTGAATAACATTACAGGAGCAGTGAAGTTTATATTCAAATAATTAAATGAATGTGCCATCACATTATAAAGTGCACTGTGAACAGTATCTATAAAATTACCTGATTTTCATGAAAACACATTTCATTTACTTCCAGAAGGATATCTGATATCTTGGATGATCTGACCTATATTAAACTACAGACCGACCAATAACGTTGTTTAGTTTAGTTTAGTTTCGAGATACAGCGCGGAAACAGGCCCTTCGGCCCATCGAGTCCACACCGACCAGCGATCCCCGCACACTAACACTATCCTACACACACCGGGGACAATTTTACATTTACACCAAGCCAATTAACCTGCACGTCTTTGGAGTGCGGGAGGAAACCAAAGATCTCAGAAAAAACCCACGCAGGTCACGGGGAGAACGTACAGACAGCACCCGCAGTCGGGATCGAACCGGGTCTCCAGCGTTACATTCGCTGTAAGGCAGCAACTCTACCGCTGCGCCACCGTGCCTCCTCAATTCAGGAGTAACTACGAATGGACAATTAATGCTGGATTTGGCAGTGATGACTATCCCCTATGAATCTTTTTGTTTTCAATAAATTACTAATCTAAAGTAAATGTACAAATCCTCCAGGGTGTCAAACACCAGAGTTAAGGGGAACATATACCATTGGGCCAAGGCAACAGAATTCACAATGTAAATCTTCAGACCTTGAGTACCATAAAAATAATTTAATAGCCCGGCTGTAAAAATAATAGTCTACAAAACAGTTGCTGAAGAAACCAAATATCAAATTACAGTTAAAACATCTGAAAAGCAAATTCTCCAACCATCTAAAAAAATCTTTGATATCTAGTTAACATGTACATTATCCACAGGAAAGGAGGAAAAGAAAACACAAGTCACTGTTCTAGAATTCGTATGTTGAAAGACTGGAGCGATTAGGCTTGTATACACTGGAATTTAAAAGGATGAGAGGGGATCTTATCGAAACGTATAAGATTACTAAGGGGTTGGACACGCTAGAGGCAGGAAACATGTTCCCAATGTTGGGGGAGACCAGAACAAGGGGCCACAGTTTAAGAATAAGGGGTAGATCTTTTAGAACGGAGATGAGGAAAAACTTTTTCAGTCAGAGAGTTGTGAATCTGTGTAATTCTCTGCCTCAGAAGGCAGTGGAGGCCAATTCTCTGAATGCATTCAAGAGAGAGCTAGATAGAGCTCTTAAGGATAGCGGAGTCAGGGGGTATGGGGAGAAGGCAGGAACGGGGTACTGATTGAGAATGATCAGCCATGATCACATTGAATGGCGGTGCTGGCTCGAAGTTATTTACGTTGATAGAGAAGATCTGAAAGAGATAGGTACATGGATAGGAAAGGTTCGAGGGATGTGGACCAAATGTGGGCAGGTGGGACTTGTGTCAATGTCGCTTCTTGGTCGGCGTGGGTAATTTGGGTCGAAGAGCCTGTTACTGTGCTGTGTGACTCTACGATATCCACTTTACTATGAAGAATGGTGAAGTGGAGTAACATGTCCCTGAATGTTGAATGGCACGGTGGCGCAGCTGTATAGTTGCTGCCTTACAGCATTTGCAGCGCCAGAGACCCGAGTTCGATCCCCGGATCTACCTGTGGTCTCTGTACAGAGTCTATACGTTGTCCCCGTGACCTGCGTGTGTTTTCTCCGAGATCTTCGGCTTCCTCCCACACTCCAAAGACGTACAGGTTTGTAGGTTAATTGGCCTGGGTTTGTATACTTGGTATAAGTGTAAATTGTCGCTAGTGTGTGTGGGATAGTGTTAATAGACAATAGACAATAGACAATAGGTGCAGGAGGAGGCCATTCGGCCCTTCGAGCCAGCACCGCCATTCAATGCGATAATGGCTGATCATTCTCAATCAGTACCCCGTTCCTGCCTTCCCCCCATACCCCCTGACTCCGCTATCCTTAAGAGCTCTATCTAGCTCTCTCTTGAATGCATTCAGAGAATTGGCCTCCACTGCCTTCTGAGGCAGAGAATTCCACAGATTCACAACTCTCTGACTGAAAACGCTTTTCCTCATCTCCGTTCTTAATGGCCTACCCCTTATTCTTGAACTGTGGCTAAACTTAATGTGCGGTTTAACTGTGGTTAAACTTAATGTGCGGGGATCGCTGGTGGGTGCGGACTCGGTGGTCCGAAGGACCTGTTTCCGCGTTGTGTATCTCTAAACTAAACTAATTTAAACCGAGCTACAGAGTAGAAGTCTATTACTCTAAGAAATATTTCACCCAGAGGAACTTGTAATCTGTCTGTGAACCTGGTACAGGCAAAGACTTTCATGACACCTAGCCAAGCACTTCCAGCACCAAGTCGTAGACAATGGAATAGATGCAGGATTACCATGGAAAGGTAAAACTCCTGTCCCACTTAGGCGATGTTTTAGGCGACTACAGGTGACTAGGCTGTCGCCACACGGTTGCCGGGGTGTCGCCTGTATGGTCGTGAGTCGTCTCCAAAGAGTCGTAGGGTCTTTCTGGTCGCCGCTGGATTTTCAGAATGTTGAAACATTTTCCGCGACTGTTGGTTTGACACCAATGATCATAGCTTGACGTCTCCTGACGGGGGCGCTGTCGTAGGTTGTCTCCAGGTGACGTAGGTTGTCGCCGGTGCTGACTTCAGTGAATCCCATTGGCCACTACCTACGTCAACCTACGTCAACCGGCGACAGGGACCGGCGTCAAAACCGGAGGCCAAAATGACGTGAATTGTCTTCAGTTGTCACCGACAGGGTCATAGCTTGTCGTAGCTTGTCGCGGGTGGACGTAGGTTGACTTCGGTTGCCGTAGGTTGCCGCCTGTGTGGTCGTAGGTTGTCGTAGGTGCGGTCGTAGGTGGACGTCCTACTCGCGACGATTGGCTCGCCGGTTGTCGGTAGCTTGCCGTAGCTTGACGTCGACTAGGTGGTGGGTTGTTGCAGCTTGTCATAGACATTGTCATGGGGGGGGTCCAGTCGCCGGTTTTTCGGTGACCTGCTACGACTATGACAGTCGTCGGCAGTCGCCTAAACAATCGCCTAAGTGGGACAGGGGCTTAAGTGTTGATTGCAAACCATAATTCTATGCTGGATGACTGTGAATGTTTCTAATTTAATTGTCCCCTGAATGTTGACTTCGGAAAGTGTACAATTTTCAGGACAAATATTTTGGCTCCTGATGCCTCGAGCAAAAATATTCACTCCAATCATTCTACATTTCTGCTATGAGTTTCTACCTCTAAAATTAATTGGGAACATATGCACTTATTAAATGCACTTATTGCACTGTAAATTGGACAAAGATTTAGTAATAACACTTCACCCAAATGCTGTCTCTGGGTTCAATTAAATACTTATCTGAAGAGTTGATTCATAACTCCCCATTCATTATCTAGACTCCCTGGAGATAGAATATATTAGCTGCAAGTTTTACATACAACAGCTCACAGTTGAAAATGATGAGGGACCTGACCCGAATCTTCAAAAATCTATTGGTCACTTCAAATCAGTTGATCAAAAGGCTTTGCAAATCTCTTTTTTTTAAACTGTTTTAGTTTCTGCCCTCTCAAATTTTATAACGTTCATGTTTTAAAACCTCTAGCAAATAGTATTGTATTCTCGACAATTGATTTGGACTTAATTACTTACCCAGTTCAATAATTCAACTAGTTTAGAGATACAGCACGGAAACAGGCTCATTGGAGTGTGGGAGGAAACCGAAGATCTCGGAGAAAACCCACGCAGGTCACGGGGAGAAAGTACAGACGGCGCCCGTAGTCGGGATGGAACCCGGGTCTCCGGCGCTGCGTTCGCTGTAAGGCAGCAACTCTACCGCTGCGTTACCGTGACCGCACTTCTACACAAAGCATTTAATTTGAGGCATTTACATCACATATTTAATCGGATGCTTTGAAACAATCATGTAAAAAAGGCAAGGTGTGATTAAGGTAATCAAAATGTAGATGCGGCAAAAGAGAATTAACCAATTACTTCCACCTGCTTGCAGCGTTATGAACGTAAACAATGCACGTTTCACTCCAACTATGAACATAAGAAGGAAGCACCTGGATTTTTCTATTATTTATATTTGTTTTTATTGACCATAAATTTAACATCAGTAGATGAAGATTTCATTAAATTCCCCTTCAGTTATTTGGATTTTTTAAATGAACTAACACACTGGGAACCTCAAAAATATTTACCTTCGACCATAGTGAAGATCGTGTGTAAGAAGGAACTGCAGATGCTGGTTTACACCAAAGTTGGACACAAAATGCTGGAGTAACTCAGCGGGACAGGCAGCATCTCTGGAGAGAAGAAATGGGTGACCTTTTTTTGGTTCAAGACCCTTCTTCAGACTGGGGAAGGGTCTCGAACCGAAACGTCACCATTCCTACTCTCCAGAGATGCTGCCTGTCCCGCTGAGTTACTCCAGCATTTTGTGTCTACCTTCATAGTAAAGATCATATTTAGAGAGATATGAGGCAGGCATGGGCCATCAAAGATGTCCTCATTCTTTAGGAAATGGGGCTACCCCTCTTCCATTATAGATAAGGCTCTCATTAGGGCCTCTTCTACATCCCGCAGCTCCGCTCTTGCTCCCCCTCCCCCCACTCATTACAAGGACAGAATCCCCCTCGTTCTCACCTTCCACCCCACTAGCCAACGGATCCAACAAATCATCTGCCAACATTTCCGTCACCTCCAACGGGACCCCACCACTGGCCATATCTTCCCATCCCCTCCCCTTTCTGCGTTCCGCAGAGACCGTTCCCTCTGTAACTCCCTGGTCCACTCGTCCCTTCCCACCGCATGAGATGAAAGACCTGTCCCTTTACCTCCCCCCTCAACTCCATCCAAGGACCCAAACAGTCTTTCCAGGTGAGGCAGAGGTTCACCTGCACCTCCTCCAACCTCATCTATTGTATCCGCTGCTCTAGATGTCAACTTCTTTACATCGGCGAAACCAAGCGCAGGCTCGGCGATCGTTTCGCTCAACACCTTCGCTCAGTCCGCCTTAACCAACTTGATCTCCTGGTGGCTGAGCACTTCAACTCCCCCTCCCATTCCCAGTCTGACCTTTCTGTCATGGGCCTCCTCCAGTGCCACAGTGAGGCCCACCGGAAATTGGAAGAACAGCACCTCATATTTCGCTTGGGCAGCTTGCAGCCCAGCGGTATGAACATTGACTTCTCTAACTTTAGATAGTTCCTCTGGCCCTCTCTTTCCCCCTTCCTTCCTAGTTCTCCCACTGTCTTCCTGTCTCCACCTATATCCTTTCTTTGTCCCACCCCCCTGACATCAGTCTGAAGAAGGGTCTCGACCCGAAACGTCACTCATTCCCTCTCTCCTAGATGCTGCCTGACCTGCTGAGTTACTCCAGCATTTTGTGATACCTTAGCTTGGATCTGTGCCGGTATGGGCCAGTTGGGCCGAAGGGCCTGTTTTTGTGCTGTATGAGTCTATCACTCTCTATGACGTTATCATTTCATGTCAAGTCCCTTCCTTAGAGTCATTGTGATATCTATAGTATTTCTGCAAGTGCACACTAACCTAACTGCATATCTACACCTGAACTATATATCCTATGTAGTAAAACAGTTGCGTTTTGGTAAAACTGTGGTTGGTAAATCTAGAGGTAAAACATAACTGATAGCAGAAGCTGCCCAAATATAAATGAATGAATGAATGAGTTTATTGGCCAAGTATGTAGATTTAGATTTTTTAGATTTTTTTTAGATTTAGAGATACAGCGTGGAAACAGGCCCTTCGGCCCACCGAGTCCGCGCCGCCCAGCGATCCCCGCACACTAACACTATCCAACACAAATTAGGGACAATTTTTACATTTTACCAAGTCAATTAACCTACAAACCTGTACGTCTTTGGAATGTGGGAGGAAACCGAAGATCTAGGAGAAACCCCACGCAGGTCACGGGGAGAACGTACAAACTTCGTACAGACAGCGCCCGTAGTCAGGATCGAACCTGAGTCTCTGGCGCTGCATTCACTGTAAGGCAGCAACTCTACCGCTGCACCACCGTGTCACCCTACACATACAAGGAATGTGCCTTGGTGCTTCGCTCGCAAGTAACAACACGAACGTACAGTAAACAATTAAGAATAAAGCATAAAACATTAAAACATTAAGAATACACTATTACGGTTTAAACATATGAGTGAAATAAACCAGAGCAAAATTGACTACAGACTTTTGGTTGTTGAATAGAGCTACTGCTCATGGAAAAAAAGCTGTTTTTATGTCTGGCTGTGGCTGCTTTGACAGTCCGGAGTCGCCTTCCAGAGGGAAGTGCTTCAAAGAGTTTGTGGCCAGGGTGAGAGGGGTCAGAGATGATCTTGCCTACTCGCTTCCTGGCCCTTGCACTGTACAACGATAAAGCCTCAACGATAAAAGTAGATGCAGAAAACAAAATGTTATCAGATTTATAGCTACACAGTTTAGAGTATGAGGGATAAGGGTCTTTAAAGACGGCAAATTGTTGGGGTCTGGAATGCATTGACAAGGTAAGACTGGAGGTAGTGCCTTTTGTAGGGTACAAAAAAGAGCTGCATGTCTATCTGAAAGAGAAGGTCTATGTGCAGGTGGGTGGAGGTGTGGGTTAACTGGATTGTTCCCACCTATTCTTTAGGCCAAAGATAGACACAAAAGGCTGGAGTAACTCAGCGGGACTATCCCTGGAGAGAAGGAATGGGTGACGTTTCTACAGACCTGACTGGTTGTCCATCCTCTCTCCACACAATAACCATTGCATGATCTTGTGACCCAGACTCTGGAGACAGTCTGTCTTTTGCTCACTGAACAACAGGTTGGCTGCAGATGCTGACCCCACTATGACTCCACTGTTGCTGTGGTCTATGCTGGTACCCAATCTGTGGAACACAATGTGACTCATGACCTGTCACTATACATCCCTCCTCGACTCTGTCCCCGGACCACGACAGTCCTTTCAGGTGAGACAGAGGTTCACTTGCACCTCCTCCAACCTCATCTACTATGTCCGTTGTTCAAGGTGTGGACTCAATAGACAATAGACAATAGACAATAGGTGCAGGCGGAGGCCATTCGGTCCTTTGAACCAGCACCGCCATTCAATGTGATCATGGCTGATCATTCTCAATCAGTTCCCAGTTCCTGCCTTCTCCCCATACCCCCTGACATCACTATCCTTAAGAGCTCTATCTAGCTCTCTCTTGAATGCATTCAGAGAATTGGCCTCCACTGCCTTCTGAGGCAGAGAATTCCACAGATTCACAACTCTCTGACTGAAAAAGTTTTTCCTCATCTCCATTCAAAATGGCCTACCCCTTATTCTTAAACTGTGGCCCCTGGTTCTGGACTCCCCCAACATTGGGAACATGTTTCCTGCCACCTAACGTGTCCAACCCCTTAATAATCTTATACGTTTCGATAAGATCTCTTAAGGGCCTGTCCCACTGAGGTGATTTTAAGGTGACTGCCGGTGACTAGGCTGTCGCCGACAGTTCGCCGGGGTGTCGCGGGCATGATCGTGAGGAGTCTTCAAATGAATCGTAGTGGATCTCGGCGCGTCGCTGAGAAATCATCCGGAGTGAAATTTCTCGGCGCCAGCTGGCTTGTGGCCAGGTATCGTGGCTTATTGCGGGCGCTGTCGCATGCTGTCCCCAGGTTTGCTAGGTTGGCTTATTAGATGCATTTAGAACCACATAATATTAAAATAAGTAAATTCATTTGAAGATACCATAAAATAATTGTGTTTAACCAATTTATTTACCGTCAGGACATTTGACAGGTAGATTGGAGGCAACAGTTTGACGGTCAGGTAAGCGTGGGAATTTTCGCGATGTTTATGGTCATCAGCGATTACATTTAAAGTGGGCTCCCAACCCAGATATGCAACCCAGAAACCAGATATGCATCTCCCGTACATTTTCAAAGAATGCCCACACACTTTTCACGTTTCCGAAGACGGCGTATTCTCGACCTGACTTGGCATTGTCGTGGTCATTGTCGTGGTCATTGTCGTCAGGTAAAAGAAAATGTTGGCGATATGCTACGACTTTGACAGTCGCCGGCAGTCACCTACAAACTCGCCTAAGTGGGACAGGCCCTTTTCGCATCGGCGAGACCAAACGTAGACTGGGCGATGGTTTCGCTGAACGTCTTCGCTCAGTCCACCTGGACCTACCTGATCTCCCGGTTGCCAAACACTTTAATTCCCCTTCCCATTCCCACACTGACCTTTCTGTCCTGGGCCTCCTCCACTGTCAGAGTGAGGCTAAACGCAAATTGGAGGAACAGGATCTCATATTTCGCTTGGGCAGCTGTTTACAGCCAACTGGTATGAATATTGATTTCCCTAATTTCAAGTAACCCCGGCATCCCCCCTCTCCCCATCCCTCCCCCACCCAAGCCGTACCAGCTTCAAAGTCGTCTTGTTGAGTCTCATTGTCTGTAACTCATTCTCACCAAGCAAACAACTAACAACGAGTTGTTTCCTTTATCATCGTTACATTTTTGCGTATCTTTCATTCATTTGTTCTATACCTCTCTACATCACCGTCTATATCTCTCATTTCCCTTTCCCCCGACTCTCAGTCTGAAGAAGGGTCTCGACCCGAAACGTCACCCATTCCATTTCTCCTGAGATGCTGCCTGACCCGCTGAGTTACTCAGCATTTTGTGTCTGTCTTTGGTTCAAACCAGCATCTGCAGTTCCTTCCTACACAATTTGAATCATGATGTAAATGAGACTTTGCATTGACACAGATAGACTATGTACATCCTTTGCTGGAACAATGTAGAAATAAGGAACTACCGATCCTGGCTAACAAAGAAGGACACAATGTGCTGTACGATTGGTAATGTAAAGACTGATTGGTCTGAAGAAGTGTCCCAACCCAAAACATTACCTATCCATATTCTCCAGGGATGCTGCCTGACCCACTGAGTTACTCCAGCGCATGTGGCCTCCATCGCTGGATTCTTGCTATTGAAGGAGTGCAGCGTAGGTTCACTAGGTTAATTCAAAGGTAATAAACGTAATAAAGGTAATAAAGGTCATCCAATTCCCGGAATGGCGGGACTGTCGTATGTTGAAAGACTGGAGCAACTAGGCTTGTATACACTGGAATTTAGAAGGATGAGAGGGGATCTTATCGAAACGTATAAGATTATTAAGGGGTTGGACACGTTAGAGGCAGGAAACATGTTCCCAATGTTGGGGGAGTCCTGAACCAGGGGCCACAGTTTAAGAATACGCTGTAGGCCATTTAGAACAGAGATGAGAAAAAACTATTTTATTCAGAGAGTTGTAAATCTGTGGAATTCTCTGTCTCAGAAGGCAGTGGAGGCCAATTCTCGATGCTTTCTAGAGAGATTTAGATAGAGCTCTTAAAGATAGCGGAGTCAGGGGGTATGGAGAGAAGGCAGGAATGCGTACTGATTGTGGATGATCAGCCGTGATCACAGTGAATGGCGATACTGGCTCGAAGGGCCGAATGGCCTACTCCTGCACCTATTGTCTATTGTCTATTGTCTATTGTCTATAGTCTATTGTTATGTGATTCACATGTACAGTCCTGATTTTGTCAGCAAATTAAACAAGATGATTTTAGAAACCACAAACATCAATCAACAGTTCTACTTTCCCATTTGGCTAAGTCCACTGTCATTAAACTGATGACAATTCTGTTTCTATTCAGTTGTACAAAGCTAAATATGTTTGCAATCATCTTTTCATGAGAGGTTTGGCATAGTTTCAAGATAAAGCATTGGAAACAGACCATTTGGCCCACTGGGTCAATGCTGACCACTGGTCACCCATTCACACTAATTCTATGTTATCCCATTTTCTCATTCACTCCCAACAGACACGGGGCAATTTTACAGAGGCCAATTAACCCACAAACCCAGACCACAGGGTGACGTGGGAGGAAACAGCAGCACCCAGAGCAACCCACATTGTCACAGGGAGAACATGCAAACTCCACACAGACAGCACCTGAGGTCAGGATCGAACCTGGGTCTCTGTTGTTGTGAGGCAGCAGCTCAACCAGCTGCACCACTGTGCCGCCAGGGGCAGAGAAACAGATCAAGGTCTGAGGTGGTACGACTGAGACCCAAGTTTGAAGCACCCAGTTCTCAGACCAGGGATTAAAAAGTGCAGGTCTAGCATCCATCATGAGAAGCCTCACGACAAACAATCTGGACCTGGATTAGGAGGACTATGCCTGTGAGTTAGAGGATGTGGGTTTGGGTCAGAAGGCCTGGGTCTTGTGTATGGCTGGGCTGGGCTCTGGGGGTGAGGGTGTATTGTGGTCGAGGTATATATCTGGTCATTCAACAGAACCTTGGTATCAGAGGTTGGGTTTGGAGGATCATGTTGGGGAATCAGGGCCGCTTCAAGGATAGTAAGGATAGTAATCACTGCTCAAGGTAATAAGGGCGCAAAGAGAAACAGTAAGAATTTCCACTAGAGCAGAGTTTTTAGTTTAGTTTAGAGATAATTTTACACAATTTCATAATTTACATTTATACCAAGCCAACTAACCTACAAACCTGTACGTCTTTGGAGCTAAGCAAATTAGGTTTCGAGTAAGCATCAGGGAGCTGCTCAGAGAGGTCATGTTTAAATTGCAGAAATAATATTAGTGTTTGATTGTTCTGAGAATGCCCAATAAACTCAGAACAACAAACATGGCAAAGTTCCAAAGGAGCTCTGCACATACACCGATCAGCCAAAACATTATGACCACTGACAGGCGAAGTGAATAACATTGGTTATCTTGTTACAATGGCACCTGTCAAGGGGTGGGATATATTAGGCAGCAAGTGAACAGTCAGTTTTTGAAGTTGATGTGTTGGATGCAGGAGAAATGGGCAGGAGTAAAGACCTGAGCGACTTTGACAAGGGCCAAATTGTTATGCCCAGACAACTGGGTCAGATCATCTCTGAAACGGCTAGGCTTGTGGGGTGCTCCCGGTCAGCAGTGGTGAGTACCGACCAACAGTGGTCCGAGGAGGGACAAACCACAAACCGGCGACAGACAGGGTGTTGGGCGCCCAAGGCTCATCGATGCGCAAGGGCAACGAAGGCTATCCCGTCTGGTCCGAACCGTCACAAGTCACAAGTCACAGAAAATGTTAATGGTGGTCACGGGAGGAATGTGTCACAATACACAGTGCATCGCACCCTGCTGCGTATGGGGCTGCACACGGAGGACCAACAGCATGTTAGGCAGGTGGTCATAATGTTTTGGCTCATCAGGTCATAATGCTTTGTCTGATTGGTTTAGGCAGGATATTTGACAAGGAAAATGCACCGTTGGCACTTGTGCGGGGAAGCCAGAAGTGCCCAGAAGACTCATGTCTAGAGTGGTGCCATTTTATGCCGAAACTATCATGATAGTCTTCCAGTTTGAAACAAAAGGGTGGCACGGTGGCGCAGCGGTAGAGTTGCAGCCTTACAGCACCAGAGACCCGGGTTCAATCCTGACTACGGGTGCTGCCTGTACAGAGTTTGTGCGTTCTTCCTTCTCTGAGAACTTCGGTTTCCTCCCACACAAAAGACATACAGGTTGTAGGTTAATTGGCTTGGTATAAATGTAAATGTCCCCAGTGTGTGTAGGGTAGTGTTAGTGTGTGGGGATCGCTGGTCGGCGCGGACTCGGTGGGCCAAAGGGGCTGTATCTCTAAACTAAAAAACTAAAATGTATTTGTATAATGCTGAAAACAAACTATACTAGTAGCTGAAGAGCCTGCTAGGTAATTCACACCATCATAATTCGGACTCATGAACACGTTTTAATGATAGGATCACCAAATATTTGTAACCAAAATCTTCATGTACAGATAAATAGAATGAATGTGATTACCTTACTGAGGTAACTCCTTTGTGACTGATAGATTTTGATGCCTTCGATGTATTTGCTGTTTAGCGGGAATAAAGTAGATGAGAGACACTGTGTGTAAGTAATTATGAAGAACAGCTACGCAGATGGTGGGGAATAATAAGTTGCAGAGTATTGAAACTGTTCCTTCGATTGCAGGAACAGAAATGGCACTTGACTCCATTTTGGAGATGAGAAACCTGATGCCTGACAGCCAAGGCAACCGGTTCTGCTCCTCAACGGAAAAGTGATCTGACAACAGTAATCAAGCACGTCCTGCATGTGTCGAATGCTTTGCTCTCCTCAGACCAGACCTTTTGGAGCACCCGCAATCTTCACCGAGCATTGCCTGCAACATAATTCTCATCAATGTCACCTCAAAATGGAGCCAGTCTAATCACATAAATTACTTATTTGCAAGGTGCTAATGAAGATATTGCAGTCCCTGACTTCTAATTAGAAAATAATTTCTTATGCAAGAACTCTTCCATGGGTGTAAATCACCAGAGAGTATTTTTCTCAGCAGAGAAAGTGTGGGCGGCAAGTGCTACAACTGTTCGGAAATAAGTTTTTCTCCCCTTTCTTGCTGTGCTCCAATGTTGCTGAAATCTGCAGACACTCCCTCTGCCAGAGAATCTGTCCTCAACACAATCCAGGCTGGAAACCGTCTCTCCCTCCAAAGCTACGTTGCTCAGGGCTTGGAATGCATCCTTGACAAAGATTGTAATGTAGTTGTTTAATTTTCCATAGATTTGATATATTAAAGAATATTTATTTTACTTTGTGCTATGGTGGTGGATTTGTTGGTATTGTTTTGCACTGCACATATTATTCTTGTAAATAACTGATTAAAATTATTTTTGCAGTTAAAATAAAAAGTCGCACTGCTGACATTAGAACATGTTACTGTGGTTATCCGAAGCAAAATAAAAGCACAGAGATTGTTTGGCCTCATCCAGGTTGTTTGGTAAAATGATTTTGAAATGTTTAAATGTGAAACAAGGCTGCTGCTTCCCTTGCGCTGTGCTTTTTTAAACTGAACAGCATGTGTAACCCATCCCTGTTGCAAATCGACACAGTGTCTTTAATCAGCGTTGCTGCAAGCAAGCCTCATTGGATCAGCCTTTATGTTTTTACAGCAGCTTTCTGAAAGATCCCTGGGTGAAATGTGCTGGCCTTGTTTACTTCAATACTTCTGCAAGCCATTAAAGACAGAGATGACATGGCCATCAGTCAAATCGCAGAGTTTATGACCTTCTTCACCCAGGTTAAAAAAAAATCTGAACCAGGTCATAAATTTCAAGAGTTAGATTTTGGTCTGAGGGCTAATGGAATCAAGGGATGTGGGAAGAAAGCAGGAACGGGATCCTGTCCCACTTAGGCGATGTTTTAGGCGACTATAGGCGACTAGGTTGAGTCGCCAGGGTATCGTGGGCACGGTCGTGAGTCGTCTCCAAAGAGTCGCACCATTTTTCTGGTCGTCGCTGGATTTTGAAATGTTAAAAAAATTTCGGCGACTGTTGGTCTGACGCCAATGATCGTAGCTTGACGTCTCCTGACGGGGGCGCTGTCGTAGGTTGTCGCCAGATTGTCGCCAGGTGGTTAAGGTTGTCGCCGGTGCTGACTTCAGTGAATTCCAAGTGTGGACTTGATCTGACCACCCATCAGTGTAATGTGTCCATAAATGATGTTGGGTTTTGTATGTTTTTGCACTTGTATTCTGTTTAAAGTTTGAATTTTAAAGTTTGAAGTTTATTGAAATTTATTGAAGTTTATTACAATATCTTTGTATGCAATGTTGTACGTTCTTATCAACCTTTAAAAACATTTTGTTTGAACATCAATAAAGGAAATTCTTGACATTTTGATGGAAAATTGATGTATGAAGTTATTGTATTTCAGAGTAGTTTCTCATGGCATCACTTTCAAATAGTCATGATGCAGAATGATCGGAAACCCAACCGTACACCCCCTTTTATAGGGAAAATGGGTAAAACGTGAATTGTCTTCAGTTGTCTTCAGTCTTCAGGGTCGTAGCTTGTCGTAGCTTGTCACGGGTTGACGTAGGTTGACTTCGGTTGTCGTAGGTTGCCGCCTGTGTGGTTGTAGGTTGTCGTAGGTGCGGTCGTAGGTGGACGTCCTACTCTCGACGATTGGGTCGCCGGTTGTCGGTAGCTTGCCGTAAATTGACGTCGACTAGGCGGTAGGTTGTTGTAGCTTGTCGTAGACATTGTCGTAGGGGGGGGTCCAGTCACCGGTTTATCAGCGACCTGCTACGACTATGACAGTCGCCGGCAGTCGCCTTAAAAAACGCCTAATTGGGACAGGGCCTTTGTGATGATCAGCCATGATCACATTGAATGGCGGTGCTGGTTCGAAGGGCCAAATGGCCTCCTCCTGCATCTATTTTCTATCTTTCTATAAATACTGATACAGGTGTTGGAAAATTTGCAAAAAAAACCAATCTTGTGCTTGGCTTTGTATCGTGGCATAGATACAACAGTGAAGTGTCCCTCTTTTCTGGGGTTACGTCCGTGCCCGGGTGGTGTTGGAGTGGGACCACACCCTGTCCACGGGCACCCTGGGGGGTTTCAGGGACTGCAGGGCACCACGGGGGGTGGAATGCATCCTTAATTACTTTAGTTTCGTTTAGTTTAGAGATACAGCGCAGAAACAGGCCCTTCGGCCCACTGGGTCCGCGCCGCCCAGCGATCCCCGCACATTAACACTATCCTACACACACTAGGGACAATTTTTACATTTACCAAGCCAATTAACCTACAAACCTGGACGTCTTTGGAGTGCGGGAGGTAATCAAAGATCTCGGAGAAAACCCACGCAGGTCACGGGGAGAACGTACAAACTCCGCACAGACAGCACCCGTAGTCAGGATGGAACCCGGGTCTCCGGCGCTGCATTCACTGTAAGGCAGCAACTCTACCGCTGTGCCACCGTGCCGCCCAATTAGGATGATGATACTGTTGTTTACGAGTGTATTTGACTTTTAAGAATATTTGTTTAGATAAGTGGGTGATTTTGAATTATGGTGGTGGGTTTGTTTGGTAATGTATATATTATTCTTGCAATAATTTATTGAATTTTTTGGGGGGTAAAAAAAGCAGTGAAGTGTCAATCCATACTTCATAACAAGCAAAGAAGAAGAACCAAATTGTCTTCCAGTCTGAAACATGGGCAGCACAGTGGCGTGGCGGTAGAGTTGCTGCCTTGCAGCATCAGAGACCCGGGTTCGATTCCGACTACGGGTGCTGTCTGTACGGATTTTGTACGTTCTCCCCGTGACCTGCGTGGGCTTTCTCCAAGATCTTCGGTTTCCTCCCACACAGACACATAAACATACTTAGAATTAGAAAAGTGTAAAGGACTGTCTTGTCACAGTACAGAACGAACTGGCAGGTCATGGGTGTCAGGTCACGGGAGTGGTTCTGGTAGAGGGAGCGATGAGGGGTGGGGAATTTGCAAGCAGCTGAGGGGCAGGGTGGAGACTTGTTTGAGGGTAGGGTTGCCAATTGTCCCGTATTAGCCGGGACATCCCGTATTTTGGGCTAAATTGGTTAGTCCTGTACGGGACCGCCCTTGTCCCGTATTAGGCCTGGGGGGGCGCTATAGGCCCAGTCACTGTAGGCCCGGACGCTGTAGGCTAACAGAGTGTGTTCGGGGTGCGGGGCCGAGTGTGTTCGCCTGACGGAGGTTGCTTAGCAACCCGCCTCCCGGCCCGGGCGGCTGCCATTGGTGGAGCGGGAGCACATGGCCGCCGGCTGGGTGAGGTCATGTTGTCCCTTATTTGGGAGTGAGAAATTTGGCAAGCCTGTCTGAGGGCCATGTTTGTTCTCATCAGCTTTTAAGGTGAAATCAGGAACAGATATGTTGGGATTTGCACAGTGGGGGGTGTGTGGGTGAGGAAATTGTGTTTGCAATTCAGTCGGGATGGGGAGGTGCGTGGAGAGCATGAATTAGTTTGCCATTCACAACACCTGGCCCCAGGCAGTTGGGATGGGGAGGTGCATGGAGAGCATGGATTAGTTTGCCATTCACAACACCTGGCCCCAGGCAGTTGCCAACGATAGACTCCACAATCTGGCACCTACACAGGCAGGTCTCGCCAAAAGCAAGGCCTGCATTCACTGTGCCGGCCAGCAGCAGCGTTCCCAGGCCAACATCCATATTTATTCTGAAAGTCTCCTCTAACAATGGCTCAGATAATATCATTTTAAATATTCACGAAAAATATTGCTCAAAATGAAAACGTGAAATTGTGAAATTTTGGACAGGTGCATGGATAGGACAGGTTTGGAGGGATATGGCCCAAGTGCAGTACCAGGGTAGCTGGGACATTGTTGGCCAGTGTGGGCCAGTTGGGCCGAAGGGCCTGTTTGCCACATTGTGTGACTCTATGACGATAATCCAGTTTTAGTTTTGGAGATACAGCGCAGAGACGGGACCTTCGGCCCACCGATTCTACACTGACCAGCGATCCCCACATGTTAACACCATGCTAGTGTCCATGAAATAGCAGGTGAAAAAATTGTATTCATTTGTTTGTACCTGAAGCAACTGAGGACAAAGGTTAAGAAACATACCAGGGAGTGGTTTATGATGAGGGGCACTTTTCTACATGGATGTGTTGCACCATGTTGGCAAACTTTGAGTGATATATTTTGAAGCAAAGCATCAAGGAATGTTGGGAAGAGAGAAACGTGTCCTGGATTAGTTTAGAGATACAGCACGGTAACAGGCCCTTCGGCCCACCGAGTCAGCACCGACCAGCATTCCCCGCACATTAACACTATCCTAGGGACAATTTGCACTATACCAAGACAATTAACCTACAAACCTGGACGTCTTTGGAGTGTGGGAGGAAACCGAAGATCTCAGAGAAAACCCACGCAGTCATAGGGAGAACGTACAAACTCCGTACAGACAGGTCACGGGGAAAACGTACAAACCATGTACAGACAGCACCCCGTAGTCGGGATCGAACCCGGGTCTCCGGCGTCCTAGGGCAGCAACTCTACAGCTGCGCCACCATGCTGCCCCTTAGTGGGAGCGTTAGTGCTGTTGTGACAAGAATTGGTGTCTCTCTGGGCTATAAACCTTTACAGTTCCATGAAAAGGTGAAATGTTGTGTTGAAATGCCTGCTCAGACCACTTTCTTGTGACATCACCTGCCAAAATGACATCTGGTTTTTCTGACCACTTTCTCTCCCCTATGTCTTTCATTGAGACAATATTTCTTAAAGCCTCAGATGTAACAATATTGGTTCGAAAAATCGGAACAAATGCTTTATTGTAGAATACTGTAACATTTTCAACCCATCCGCTGCTTGTGACAGATTAGGTCTGAAATGCTCAGCTCAACATGAAGGTCGCATTAAATAAAGTGCGTGTGGCTCCTTGAATAATTCCCAGTCAGAGCTCCATTTCTTCCACTTATCAAACCAGCATTCAATTGTTTCCCTGTTGAAATGCATATGACATTCAACAAATAAGGGCATTGCGGTAGAGTTGCTGCCTTACAGCGCCAGAGACCCGGGTTCGATCCTAACTACGGGTGCTGTCTATACAGAGTTTGTACGTTCTCCCTGTGACCTGCGTGGGTTTTTTCTGAGATCTTCGGTTTCCTCCCACACTCCAAAGACATACAGGTTTGTAGGTTAATTAGCTTGATCTAAATGTAAAATTGTCCCTAGTTGTGTAGGATAGTGTTGATGTGTGAGGATCGCTGGTCGGCGCGGACTCGGTGGGCCGAAGGGCCTATTTCCGCGTTGTATCTCTAAACTGAACTAAAACTAAAATACCAAATTCCCTGGCAGTTCTTTATCATTTCAATTCTCACCAACAGGGCATTATTTCAAATTTTTACAAAGACTATTTAACCAATGTAAACACAGTTGTTATGGTATTGGAAGAATGCATCCAGCTCGACTCTGCAGAGACTTATCTTGTTTGGAATGTTCTTAAATAACATTGAATTTTGAGTAAAGGCAACCAGCCTTTCAGCATGTGATGCCGATGCTAATCATCAATCATCTGTTCACATTATTTCCATTTTATTCCCACAATATTCCTTCCAATTCCTCCCAGATTCTATCACTCACCTACACACGAGAAGAGATTAACGCTGGCCAATTCATTTACCAATCCAAATAGCTTTGGGAGGGTGATGGAAGGAAACCAGGCCACCAGGAGGAACCCACCTGATCCACAAGGAGAACTAGGAAACTCTGCACAGACAGCCCCAGAGATCAGGATTGAACAGAGGTTGCTGGATCTATAAGGCAGTTTGCTAAGTACCTCTAGCACTTTGTTTTTAGCCCTGATTAACTGCCAGTAACTCCTGAGTGTGAGTGTAACTTTATATTTTACATTTAAGAAAATTATAACATTTATAATAATTTAGACACTCCTCTCCAAAGAACTTGCAGGTACTGGTCGAAGGTATCACAGAATGCTGGAGTAACTCAGCGGGTCAGGCAGCATCTCTGGAGAGAAGTAATGGGTGGCGTTTTGGGTCGAGACCTTTCTTCAGTCTGAAGAAGGGTCTCGACCCGAAACGTCACCCATTCCTTCTCTCCAGAGGTGCTGCTTGACCCACTAAGTTACTCCAGCATTTTGTGATACCTTCAATTTGTACCAGCATCTGCAGTTATTTTCCTGCAGATACTGGTTAATACACAGACGGACATAAGGATGGATTTGAGTATAGGAGCAAAAAGGTCCTTCTGCAGTTGCACAGGGCCCTAGTGAGACCGCACCTGGAGTACTGTGTGCAGTTTTGGTCTCCTAATTTGAGGAAGGACGTCCTTGCTATTGAGGCAGTGCAGCGTAGGTTCACGAGGTAAATCCCTGGATGGAGGGACTGTCATATGAGGAAAGATTGGAAAGACTGGGCTTGTATTCACTGGAACTTAGAAGGATGAGAGGGGATCTTATAGAGACGTATAAAATTATAAAAGGACTGGACAAGTTAGATGCAGGAAAAATGTTCCCAATGTTGGGGGAGTCCAGAACCAGGGGCCACAGTCCAAGAATAAAGGGGAGGCCATTTAAAACTCAGGTGAGAAGAAACTTTTTCACCCAGATAGTTGTGAATTTGTGGAACTCTCTGCCATTGAAGAGAGTGGAGGCCAAATCACTGGATGAATTTAGAAGAAAGTTAGATAGAACTCCAGGGGCTAGCGGAATCAAGGGATATGGGGAGAAGGCAGGCACGGGGTACTGATTGTGGATGATCAGCCATGATCACAATGAATGGTGGTGCTGGCTCGAAGGGCCGAAAGGCCTCCTCCTGCAGCTATTTTCTATGTTTCTATGTTTCTAATGTAATGGAGTAACTCCGCAGGTCAGATAGAATCTCTGGAGAATGGATGGGTGATATTTTGGGTCGAGACCCATCGACAGATCGATTGTGGGGGGGGGGGGGGGGGGGGAGAAAACTGGGAAAGCAGAGAGGCAGGGTAAAGCTAGAGGGAGGAAAGTAGTGGGGGCTAGAAGGGAGAGAAAGTTTGGAATCCAAGTGGGGGATAGTGGAAGGAAAGGGGGTAGAGAAGAGGGAAAGAAAAGGGGGGGGGAGTTAAAGTGGTTTATCTCTATTCATCCTCCATTGCTTCCATCAAGGGTCACATACAATCCTTCCAGGTGAGACAGAGGTTCACATGCCCCTGCTCTAACCCCATCCACTGCTGATGTTACCTCCTGTACATTGGCCAGACCAAACATAGACTCAGTGACCATTTCACTGATCCCCTGCGCTCAGTCCTCCAAGGGCTACCTGGATCTCCCGGTTGCTAACCATGACTCGCACTCCCATTCCCACACTGACCTTTCTGTCCTGGGCCTCCACCATTTTCAGAGTGAGGCCCAGCACAAATTGGAGGAACAGCACCTCATATTCCACTTTGGTAGTTTTCACCCCAATGGTATGAACATTGAATTCTCCAATTTTACGTAACCTCTAACTAACCCTCCCCCCCTCTTTCCTCCCTGAACTTTCCCCTTTCTCTCTCCCCCCTTCCCTCCCTCCCTTTCTCTCCCCTCCCCTTTTTCCTCCTGTGCCTCCTGTATCCCCACCTATTTCTCCCTTCCCTTTCTCTGTTTGCGTTGTTGTTACCTTCTCCCAGCTAGCAATGATCTATTCTACATTTTCCTTGATCTCCATTCCCTTTGACCTATTTTCACACCTTACACTTCCTAATCTATGTATCTCCCTCTCCCCTGACATCAGTCTGAAGAAGGGTCTCGACCCAAAACATCACCATTCCTTCTCTCCAGAGATGCTGCCTGTCCCGCTGAGTTACTGCAGCATTTTGTGTCTATCTTCGGTTTAAACCAGATTCTGTAGTTCCTTCCTACACACCCCCACTCCACCACCCTTACTTACTAGATTCCTGCCTCTGGCTTCACAGTTCGCGACGCTTCAATCCTGTCTCGTACCTGTTCTCATTGCTGGCCTTTGTTACAATCAACTGCACATCAAAAATACCCATTGCCTATGTCGACCCATTACCTGCCACGCTTTGTCCTGCCTCTCCCCTTTTCCAGCTTCCTCCCCCAGCTTTTCCAGCTTCCTACGACCAGTCTGAAGATGGACCTCAATCCAAAGCATCACCTATCCTTGTTCTCCAGAGATACTGCCTGGTCTGCTGAGTTGCTCCAGCACTTTTTGTGCTTTACACACTCCTTTGATATTTTACCATCAAATCCTTTTTTTTGCACCTTAAAACAATCGGCTCCTTTTTCCAGGAAAATGTAAGCCATTCCATATTTGTCTGTTGGCAGCTCCCCATGTTAAACTGCCTGTAGATTCATGATATCTACACAATGTGCATGGACACACAGAAATATCACATTACTGACAACTTGTCAACAACGTTTAATCAGTCGTGCTCTGACGTCACTTAAGTGGGGAACCTGTACAAACAACCTGTGCTAGGTTAGAACTTAACATATATAACAACTACAGCATGGAAACAGGCCTGTCCGGCCCTACCAGTCCACGCCGACCATTCTCCCTGACCTAGTCTCATCTACCTGCACTCAGACCATAACCCTCCAATCCCCTCCTATCCATATACCTATCCAATTTACTCTTAAATAATAAAATCGAGCCAGCCTCCACCACTTCCACCGGAAGCCCATTCCATACAGCCACAACCCTCTGAGTAAAGAAGTTCCCCCTCATGTTACCCCTAAACCTTTGTCCCTCAATTCTGAAGCTATGTCCCCTTGTTGGAATCTTCCCCACTCTCAAAGGGAAAAGCCTACCCACGTCAACTCTGTCCGTCCCTCTCAAAATTTTAAAAACCTCTATCAAGTCCCCCCTCAACCTTCTACGCTCCAAAGAATAAAGACCCAACCTGTTCAACCTCTCTCTGTAGCCTAAGTGCTGAAACCCAGGCAACATTCTAGTAAATCTCCTCTGTACCCTCTCCATTTTGTCGACATCCTTCCTATAATTTATAAGAATTTACACAATTTGTGTAAGAAATTGTTGGCTCTTGATTTCAATCAAAGATACTAGAGGAACAAGATGGACCACTCCGTTGAAATTGCCTATACTGAAGTGTAGTACGCAAAGGAGCCATTTTAGTAAGCAAATCACACTGTTCGCTCTGCCTCTCGCAGTGTAATCAGTGTTTTGGGGGAACAGTATGTGTGATGATACCATTAAAATGCAGAATATATCTCATCTGCCAATTCATAGATTTTTGTTATTTTTCTTTTTAAACGTTTCTGCAAGTTTCTGCCGACTAAAATGGCGCCGTGTCATGCTATGGTTTTTAGGGTCGATTGGTCTATCTTGTTCCTCTAGTATTTTTGATTTCAATGGAGGAGAATGCCTTGTGAAACCAATGTAAATGTTACCATTTTTAGATTTGTCTAAAGGTTTTTAAACATTTTATAATGTTTTAAGTGGTTGGATCAATTCAATTAATTAATATTAAACAGAAATAAACATTTGACCACTTTGAATGTCATTGAATGACAAACCAATTTAGCCCAATATACGGGATGTCCCGGCTAATACGGGACAGTTGGCAACCCTAATGGTGTATGATATCTACTATACATAACTGGAAATGACC
This sequence comes from Rhinoraja longicauda, assembly GCF_053455715.1. Lineage (NCBI taxonomy): Eukaryota > Metazoa > Chordata > Chondrichthyes > Rajiformes > Arhynchobatidae > Rhinoraja > Rhinoraja longicauda. Next base: position 76,023,862 of record NC_135959.1, on the reverse strand, counting down.
AGTTGAATTTCCCTTGCAACTGGTTGAAAATACAACTTATGCCAAATTTAAGTAGGTTGCAGTGAAAAAGAAAACTAAATACAGCATAACAGGAGGCTATTTCTATAGGCATTTGTATGGTTTGGAAGCCGGCTGAGCCAGGGGCAAGGCCTTGCTGGGCACCAAGGTTTTTTAAACTGCTTTGTGTAAGAGTATTTTGAGCTCCTCACAGAATGACATTTGCAACCCACTACAGCACAGGAATCTCCAAATTCAGTACAAACATTGTTCATTGATCAGTTCACAGACACAAAGCTGGAGTAACTCAGCGGGGACAGGCAGCATCTCTGGAGAGAAGGAATGGATGACGTTTCAGGTCGAGACCCTTCTTCAGAGTTCAGTAGTTGGCCTGCAAGACCTGTTTCTATCTGCGAAACCTGGACTAGTATTTTCCCTCTATTTACCACACCTCTATTTAATTGTTTCCGGTCGAGACCCTTGAGTTACTCCAGCATTTTGCGTCTACCTTCGATTTAAACCAGCATCTGCAATTTTCTTTCCTACGCTAGTTAATTGTTAATAATCGTTAACAATGAAAATCCATATGCTCTTTATTTGGTTAATATATTTGCACAAATTAATTTCATTGGCGATGGGAGGAACTGCAGACGCTGGTTTACACCGAAGATAGACACAAAATGCTGGAGTAACTCAGCGGGACAAGTGATAGCGAGATAGATCGCTGGCTGGATAAAGATAATTATACATAAGCCCTGTGCTTTTGGATTATCACATTGACCATGGTAATAGATATTCTATTCCAAGGAATGTGCAATTATTTCGCCACAAGAACAACACAAATTAAACCCCCCCCAATGAGAAGTTTAGTGCACTTAATGGTGCAAGAGCCATTTTGTGCCTCCGTTGTTGTATTTATCAACAATTAACAATCTCCAGGTGGGAAACATTACACAAAATTACTCTGCCCAATTATTTTAAGAAGTATCAGGTGCACGAGCACTTTGGTTAATACCGGGCAGCTGGAACCTATTTATTGGTATACAACCACAGCAACGCACGACAAAGGCAGGAATGCTACAGGGGAGTGCTTAACTTCATCCAGCCGGACAAAAGAAGGTGGAACGTGAAGAATTATTGTAAAATAATTGTTGAAGTTATAGTGACTGCCTTTGTCTATGAAGAGCTACTGGCAGCAGTTAGTTTTTTTTTGTTAAACAATTTCAAACATGTTAGTGTAATTGGTATTTCACAAAAGAATAGAACATGTGTTAACCCTCCAATTGCTCGGCATTTTGAGGTGATTTGTATTGTTATGGTTTAAGCAACTTTAAATGGGAGTGCCTTTACTAAATCAGTAAAGATTGCTTCATTATTGGCAGACATGTAGGAAACATTGGTAGCATTGGTTTCCAAGTTCCATCTTAGAACTATAATTCCACAAAATTGTAGCAATCTATCAGCAAATGTGTTTGTGATGGGCTGCATGTCTTCCATCTATATCGAAATCCATGTATATATGACATAGCATGTAGACTACAAATATTCCAGGCGTGGAGTACACAGGTCACATGTACAAGTATATTTATACCTGAAGCTCACAAGTCCAGGGTCCTGGTGAATCTGTTTGGCACCCTTTCCAACTTGAATGGCATTCTTCCGTTAGCTGGGCAACTTGACCTGCGTGCAGCACTTCAAGTGTCATCTCATCCACAACTTGGCTCATTTACAAGAAAAACTGAAGCAGCAGTTAAAAATAAACGACGACCTGAAGCGGGAGGCTGCGGAGGATATTCAGTGTAAGGTTTCACTCTCGGAGAAAGAGCAGGAATGCAGGAACACAGGGCGGCACGGTGGCGCAGCGGTAGAGTTGCTGCCTTACAGCGAATGCAGCGCCGGAGACCCAGGTTCGATCCCGACTACAGGTGCTGTCTGTACGGAGTTTGTATGTTCTCCCCGTGACCTGCTTGGGTTTTATGGACAATAGACAATAGGTGCAGGAGTAGTCCATTCGGCCCTTCGAGCCAGCACCGCCATTCAATGTGATGATGGCTGATCATTCACAATCAGTACCCCATTCCTGCCTTCTCCCCATACCCCCTGACTCCGCTATCCTTAAGAGCTCTATCTTACTCTCTCTTGAACAGATCACTTGAAGAGTTTTCTCCGAGATCTTCAGTTTCTTCCCGCATTCCAAAGACGTACAGGTATGTAGGTTAATTGGCTTGGTAAATGTAAAAATTGTCCCTAGAGGGTGTAGGATAGTGTTAATGTGCGGGGATCGCTGGTCGGCGTGGGCCGAAAGGGCCTGTTTCCGCGCTGCATCTCTAAACTAAACTAAACTAGACTCAAAGCAATATTACATCATGATGTCCCAACTTTTGTACACTTCCCAATGAAGGCAAGTTGGCCAAATTCCTTCTTGACTACACTGTCCACCTGACCCTCCGATTTTCAGGGAACCGTGCAACTGTCTCCCAGAACCTTCTGTACTGCAATGACCTGCGGGGCTCTATTATTTACTGTGCAAGTCCTGCCGTGGTTTGACACACAAAAGTGCAACACTTCACACTTAATCCCATTGGTGAATGACGTACAATGTAGACTGGACAAATCATCCGAGTTCTCCCGATAAAAAGGGTGTCCACAATTAAATGTCACACATTCCAAGTCCATCGGACAAAATACTGAGGGATGCACTTTAGTTTAGTTTAGAGGTACAGTGCAGAAACAGGCCCTTCGGCCCATCGAGCCCACGCTAACCAGCGATCCCTGCATATTAACACTAACCTACATTTTATATTTTACTCTCTATATGCCTCTCCTAATTTTATATTTTTCTACTGGATCTCCCCTCAGCCTGTGATGCACCAAATAAATAATGTCCATGTTTGTCCAACCTGTCCTTAGAAGAAATGCCCTTTTATACAGATGGCATTCCGGTAAACCTTTTCAGAACCCTCTCCAAAATATCCACATGCTTCCTGTAATGGGATGACTTGAACTGCACAAAGTATTCCAAATGGGGCCTCGTCAATCTTTCAGAAAGTTGCAATCCCGATTGTTAAACTCAATGACCCAACTGATGGGGGCAAGCATACCGTACACTTTCTTTACCACCCGATCTACTTGTATTGTTACTTTCAGGGAGCTATGGACTTTCACCTCAAGATCCCTCTGCACATCAATGCTGATAAGGGTCTTGCCATTAACTGTATACTTCATCATTAAATTTGATCTCCCACAAAGTGTAACACCTCACACTTGGTTGGATTAAACTCCATCTGCCATTTTTGGATGAATGAACACAGGCGGTCCTCAGTTTACGATGGGGTTATGTTTCGAGAAACCCATTGCAAACCGGAAATATCCTACGTCGAAAATGCATTGTAATAAACATGATCACGTGGGCACAAGTCACAGTGACATTCTTTGTTTTGCACTTCCCAAGGTATGCAAAGAGTCACCACATGAAGGGCACCGACAAGTTACCAAGTAACTTTCTCTGTACAACACTATAACTGATCGAAATCCTGCTGTATCATTTGACAGCCTACCTCACTGTTCACAACTCCACCAAATCTTGTACTTCACCGGCAAAGTAATTTTCCCACTTGGCCATTGCAGGTAATTTTTAGATTTTAGATTTAGAGATACAGCGCAGAAACAGGCCCTTCGGCCCACCGGGTCCGCGCCGCCCAGCGATCCCCGCACATTAACACTATCCTACATCCACTAGGGACAATTTTTACATTTGCCCAGCCAATTAACCTACAAACCTATATGTCTTTAGAGTGTGGGAGGAAACCGAAGATCTCGGAGAAAACCCACGCAGGTCACGGGGAGAACGTACAAACTCCGTACAGACAGCACCCGTAGTCGGGATCGAACCCGAGTCTCCGGCGCTGCATTTGCTGTAAGGCAGCAACTCTACCGCTGCGCCACCATGACGCCCTGGTACTGCTGAGTGTGTAGGAAGGAACTGCAGATGCTGGTTTACACTGAAGATAGACACAAAATACTGGAGTAACTCAGCGGTCAAGCAGCATCCCTGGATAGAAAGAATGGATGATGTTCCGGGTCGAGACCCTTCTTCCCGACCTGAAAAGTCACCCATTAATTCTACCCAGAGACTCATTGTATGCTGCCAGTAAACTCCCAGCAGAAATCCTGTGATCTTTGCATCTCACTATATCTGGGAAAGTGGGCAATCAAAAAGCTGCCACTCAATCTGCAACAGTCACTCGGCAGTACAATTATCACACCCAGATATAACTTCACAGTCTATGAAATCATAACGCACTTGCGTAAAATCCCACCCCCTCCCCAGGTACCTTTCCCTGCAACCGCAGAAGATGCAACACCTGTCCATATACCTCCTCCCTCGACTCTGTCCAGGGACAGTCCTTTCAGGTTAGGCAGAGGTTCACTTGCACCTCCTCCAACCTCATCTACTGTATCCATGCTGTTCAAGATGTGGACTCGTATACATCGGCGAGACTAAACGTAGACTGGGTGATCGTTTAGCTGAACACCTACGCACAGCCCGCCTGAACTTACCTGATCTCCCGGTTGCTGGACACTTTAATTCTCCTTCCCATTCCCACACTGACCTTTCTGTCCTGGGCCCCCTCCATTGTCAGAGTGAGGCTAAACGCAAATTGGAGGAACAGCATCTCATATTTCGCTTGGGCAGCTTACAGCCCAGTGGTATGAATATTGATTTCTCTCACTTCAGGAAGCCCCAGCATTCCCTCTCTCTCTATCCCTCCCCCACCCAAGTCACACCAGCTTCTCGTTTGCACCCTACAAACAGCTTACAATGGCCTGTTTCCTTTATCATCGTTACTTTTCTGCATATCTTTCATTCATTGTTCATCATCATCTATATCTATCGTTTCCCTTATCCCTAACCAGTCTGAAGAAGGGTCTCAACCCGAAACGTCACCCATTCCTTCTCTCCAGAGATGCTGCCAGTCCCGCTGAGTTACTCCAGCTTTTTGTGTCGATCTTCTGCCTAAAACAAAATGTCAAGTGCACTAACTCTGCTTTATAGTCATGGCAGCACATTGCATTTTGTCCCCAGGATTCAGTTCCACTCTGATCAATGGGAGTACATTTAAGAGGCAGACAGTTGACGTAACTACATAACGTGTTTAATGTATTGATCACGAAAATTTATATTGACTGGCCTTTCATTCTCATTCGAAAGGATCCATTCAAGGAACCACACGCACTTTATTTAATGCTACCTTCATGTTGAGCTGAGCATTTCAGACCTAATCTGTCACAAGCAGCAGATGGGTTGAAAATGTTACAGTACTCTACAATAAAGCATTTGTTCCGATTTTTCGAACCAATATTGTTACATGTGGGGTCTTAAGAGATATTGTCTCCGTGAAAGACATAGGGGAGAGAAAGTGGTCAGAAAAACCAAATGTCATTTTGGCAGGTGATGTCACAAGAAAGTGGTCTGAGCAGGCATTTCAACACAACATTTCACCTTTTCATGGAACTGTCAAGGTTTATAGCCCAGAGAGACACCAATTCTTGTCACAACAGCACTAACCCTCCCACTAAGGGGCAGCATGGTGGCGCAGCGGTAGATTTGCTGCCCTAGGACGCTGGAAGCCCGGGTTCGATCCCGACTACAGGGTGCTGTCTGTACATGGTTTGTACGTTTTCCCCATGACCTGTCTGTACGGAGTTTGTACGTTCTCCCCATGGCCGCATGGGTTTTCTCTGAGATCTTCCGTTTCCTCCCACACTCCAAAGACTTCCAGGTTTGTAGGTTAATTGGCTTGGTATAGTGCAAATTGTCCCTAGTGTGTGTAGGATAGTGTTAATGTGCGGGGATCGCTGGTCGGTGTGGACTCGGTGGGCCGAAGGACCTGTTTCCGTGCTGTATCTCTAAACTAATCCAGGACCCGTTTCTCTCTTCCCAACATTCCTTGATGCTTTGCTTCAAAATATATCACTCAAAGTTTGCCAACATGGTGCAACAAAGGATCCACTAATTTCTGCTTTCAAAAGTCAAAAGTTACATCTTCCTCTGTAATCAAATGCAGGCCACCAAGCCAGAAAAGTAATCCACTTGCAGTCCCAACAAGAGGTAATGTAATCCTTTGCTCAGTTCAACCTTTCGACCTTAGCTTTCATTGATTAGAGTTGCCCCTTAATGGATGGAAATTAATTTCCCATCATGTGCAGGTATCAGGCACAGTTCCCTTCTTGCAAAGTCAACAGTCCAGTCACTAAGGGGGATCAAAATAACCATCAGATGATTGCCTCTGCACTTGAAACTACAGAGTCTAACTTTCCAAACTCGCTATGTCCTGGAATAATAATAGCATGCATTACTGGAGTGAATTCGAAGTCATTATCTCATTATTTCCTCTCCTTATTTATTAGCATATTGTACTCTTGTCATAATTCAATTACTGCAGTTTGGTTTTATAATATTTCAGTGTGCTTTTCCAAAAGCAGTCAAAGATTCCTAGTCCCCACTTCCCTGCAAGGCAATTGAATTATTTCCGAGCTTTCGATAAATAAATTGTAGTCGGGTCATTATTTGCATTTTATTAAGCCAACAATAGGATTTCTTCTTATAAGTACATCAATCATTTTTGAACTCTTGGCTACCAAGCCGTAAAAAAATATCACCAATGTCTTAGGAGTGGTTGTAATGCTTAAACTGCTGATGTGGCACCACCCTGGCAAGTGTAATTGCAACAACTGCCACAGAAACGACAGCAAAAAATAATAGTCTGGGATTTTAAACAGTTAAGGTCACTAATGGACAGCAAGCTTCGTTGAGCATTGCAGTAGACAATGACAAGTGGTCCAGTGTGAAGCAAAACAATTTGTAGCATATGGTGTATCCTCGTAAGCTTGTTATCAACGATTCAAATCTCTACAACATTACAGGCAGCCAAGCTCTCATTTTGATTCTGATATAGAAAGTTAATTGCTGTGACTAATTGATTGTATTTACCTCTTGCGACGGGCCTACCATTTGTAGAGTCTTTAGCTGATTGTCAATTAGCACAGTCTGAACCTGAGCTCCAAAATGAGATATGACCCATTGCTTCATTACTGTCAATGTTCCTTCCTCCTCGTGTCAGTGCACACATTGTACAAGAAGGGAATATATGTACACTAACCTGTGGGTACACATTATTGGGTTATAATTCATAGTTATTGAAGTGAATCTTCGGCAGGTCCAAATTAATTATACTTAATTTATGCATCTCTGCAGCTGAAATTATTCAGATCATAGATTAAATAGCATCAATATTATGAATATTGTAATGAGCTGATCAGGATATCTTCATGTCTTGAATTAATATAGATTAAAGCCAAGTATTTTACTCTAAAAGAAGCAGCTGCAGGGAAACGTTGCAAAATATCTTCTTCGTAAATTATGCCAGTTGTATGCATTTTGCATTACTCCCTCGCGTTTAAAAGATTTAGGGGCGATTTAATCATCTTTTACATCTTAAAGGATGGAGGGGGTAGATTCAAATAAACCATCTCTTCTGATGGTACGCACAAGGTAAAACAGTATCATCTTGATATTAATGTCACGCCAACCAGGACTGGAATTTAGGATTGTGTAGGTAGGAACTGCAGATGCTGGTTTACACCAAAGAGAGACACAAAATGCTGGAGGAACTCAGCAGGCCAGACAGCATCTCTGGAGAAAAGGAATAGGTGACATTTCGGGTCGAGAGCCTCAACTATTCCTGTTCTCCAGAGATGCTGTCTGACCCACTGAGTTACTCCAGCTTTTTGTGTCTATTTATGGGAATTCAGGAGCTCCATTGCACAGAGAGAGGGGGTGGGGAGGGGAGGGGGGGGGGGGGGGGGGGAAGGGGGGAGAAAATTAAAACCCTCTCCAAATGCATGTGGATGCTGGAAAATTACAGCTCTCAAGAATGAGACTAATAGATACGTAAAATGAATGAATGAATGAATGAATGAATGAATGAATAAGTTTATTGGCCAAGTATGGGCACATACAAGGAATGTGCCTTGGTGCTCCGCTCACAAGTAACAACACGAACATATAGTAAACAATTAAGAATAAAGCATAAAACATTAAAAATTCAGAATACAACATTACGGTTTAAACATGTGAGTGAAATAAAATACCAGAGCAAAAAGAGGCTACAGACTTTTGGTTATTGAGTAGAGCTGCTAATCGCGAAAAAAAAAGCTGTTTTTATGTCTGGCTGTGGCTGCTTTGACAGTCCCGAGTCGCCTCAAGTGCTTCAAAGAGTTTGTGGCCAGGGTGAGAGGGGTCAGAGATGATCTTGCCCGCTCGCTTCCTGGCCCTTGCAGTATACAGTTCGTCAATGGGGGGAAGGTTGCAGCCAACAACCTTCTCAGCTGATCGAACAAAAATGTATCAGATTTGAGAAAATAACATTGAGTTGCAGCTCACCCACCATCTCATAGAGGCTTAAAGATTTAAAAGGCTTACTCCGATTTTGTTTTTTCCAAAGCTCAACTCCTTTTCTTATGTGCAGAGGATTAAACATGAGATTAGTGTAAATGGGTGGTTGATGGTCCGTATAGACTTAGTGGGCCAAAGGGCTTCTTTCAATGCTGTATCTCCCATTGACAAACATGTCAAAGTACAGGCTTTGTTGAAGAGGGTGAGTTGACTCTGTAGGAATGAACTGCAGATGCTGGTTCTAACCAAAGATCGACACATGCACTCACGGCTGATCTATCTTCCCTTCCTCACCCTATCCTCCTGCCTTCTCCCCATAACCTCTGACACCTGTACTAATCAAGAATCTGTCTATCTCTGTCTTAAATATATCCACGGACTTGACCTCCACAGCCTTCAGTGGTGAAGAATTCTAGATTCACCACCCTCTGACTAAAAAAGTTCCTCCTCATCTCCTTACTAAAAGAACGTCCTTTAATTCTGAGACTATGACCTCCAGTCTAGACTCTCCCACCAGTGGAAACATCCTCTCCACATCCACTCTATCCAGGCCTTTCACTATTCTGTATGTTCCAATGAGATCCCCCCTCATTCTTCTAAACTCCAGCGAGTACAGGCCCAGTGCCGACAAACGCTCACCACATGTTAACCCACTCATTCCTGGGATCATTCTTGTAAACCTCCTCTGGACCCTCTCCAGAGCCAGCATGTCCTTCCTCAGATATGGGGCCCACAACTGCTCACAATATCCCAAATGCAGTCTGACCAGCGCCTTATACAGCCTCAGCATTACAACCCTGTTTTTGTATACAAGCCCTCTTGAAATAAATGCCAGCATTGAGTTTGCCTTCATTACTACCGATTCGACTTGCAGATTAACGTTTTGGGAATCCTGCACCAGCACTCTCAAGTCCCTTTGCATCTCCGATTTCTGGATTCCCTCCCCATTTAGGGGAGGGAAATGCACGACTCCACACTTTGCTACACTATATTCCATCTGCCACTTCTCTGCCCACTCTCCCAACCTGTCCAAATCCTTCTGCAGAGTCCCTGCTTTCTCTGCACTACCTGCCAATCCACCTATTTCCGTATCATCCGCAAACTTTGCCACAAAGCCTTCAATCCCCTCGTCCAAATCATGAATATACAACATGAAGAGCATTGGCCCCAGCACCGAGCCCTGCGGAACTCCGCTAGTCACTGGCAGCCAACCAGTAAAAGCCCCCTTTATTGCCACTCTTTGCCTTCTGCCATCCAGCTAACCTGCTGTCCATGCCAGTATCTGCCCTCTGATACTGTGGGCTCTCATCTTCCTAAACAGCCTAACGTGTGGCACATTATCAAAGGCTTTCTGAAAATCTAGGTAAACAACATCTACTGACTCTCCTTTTTCTGTCCTGCTATTTACTTCCTCAAAGAATTCCAGCAAATTTGTCAGCCAAGATCTCCCCTTCACAAAGCCATGCTGACTTTGGCCTATTTTTTCGTGAACTTCTAAGTACTCAGAAACCTCATCCTTTATAATGGACTCTAGAATCTTACCAACCACCGAAGTCAGACTAACTGGCCTATAGTTCCCCATTTATGCTTTGCTTCCTTCTTGAACAACAGGGTAATATTGACAATTTTCCAATCATCTGGAACCACTCCTGACTCTAGTGATTCCTGAAATATCATTGTCAATGCCTCCACAATCTCTAAAGCCACCTCTTGCAGAACCTTGTGGTCCAGGTGACTTGTCCACCTTCGCCCTTTCAGCTTCCCCCTAGTAATAGCCACCCCACTAACCTCCAACCCCTGATTCTCTTGAATTTCAGGCACATTGCTGGTGTCTTCCACTGTGAAGACTGATGCAAAAAGGTATTCAAATCCTCTGCCATTTCTTTTTTCCCATTATCACTTCTCCTGCATCATTCTCCAGTGGTCCAACTTCCACTCTTGCCTCTTTCTTACTCTTTATATCAAGGGCCTGTCCAACTTAGGTGATTTTAAGGCGACTGCCGGCGACTGCCGGCGACTGTCAAAGTCGTAGCAGATCGCCAAACTTTTCTTTTACCCGACGACAATGACCACGACAATGCCGAGTCAGGTCGAGATTACACCGTCTTTGGAAACATTGCGAAATTCCCACGCTGACAATGTTTCTCCTAATTTTCGCTGAAATCACTGACAAGTCTGTAATTACTTGAGAGTTTTGAAATATAACATCTTGCCCGAGTTACTTGAAAACCTAGCTTCACGGTAACAAGGCATAAACTGGATTGACTTCCAATTTACTAATAGGAGTATTAAGAAATGTAATTGTAAACGTGGTTAAATGGATTTTTGCGCGGAGTGTGGGCATTCTTTGAAAATGTACGGGAGATGCATATCTGGTTTCAGGGTTGCATATCTGGGTTGGGAGCCCACTTTAAATGTAATCGCTCATGGCCATCAACATTGCAAAAATTCCCACGCTTACCTGACCGTCAAACTGTCGCCTTCAATCTACCTGTCAAATGTCCTGACGGTAAATAAATTGGTTAAACACAAGTATTTTATGGTATCTTGAAATGACTTTACTTATTTTAATATTACGTGTTTCTAAATGCATCTGTGACAACCTAGCAAACCTGGGGACAGCATGCGACAGCGCCCGCAATAAGCAACGATACCTGGCGACAAGCCAGCTGTCGCCGAGAAATTTCACTCCGGTTGATTTCTCAGCGACGCGCTGAGATCCACTACGATTATTTGAAGACTCCTCACGATCATGCCCGCGACACCCCGGCAAACTGTCGGCGACAGCCTAGTCACCGGCACTCGCCTTAAAATTGCCTCAATGGGACAGGGCCTTAACTGAAGAAACTCTTGCTATCCTCTTTTATATTATTGGCTAGCTTACCTTTGTATTTCACCTTTTCTCCCCATATTGCCTTTCTAATTACCCTCTGTGTTCTTTAAAGGCTTCCCAATCCTCTGGACTCCAACTAATCTTTGCCATGTTATATGCCTTCTCTTTTAGTTTGACTGTCCTTGACTTTTCCTGTCAGCCACGGTCGCCTCTTTAAAGTGAAAGGGATGTTAAAGGGGATTTGAGGGGAAATATAGAGGGTGTAGGAAAGGACTGGAGACCTGAAGAATGGTCTCGACCTGAAACGTCACCATTCCTTCCATCCATGATGATGCCTGTCCAGCTGAGTTATTCCAACATTTTGCTTCTATCAAGGAACTGCGGATGCTGGTTTATACCAAAGATAGAGGCCCCATAGCAGAAGTGTCCACATCGCGGGGCTGGAAACTGGAAGTGTCCTGAGCTAATTCTGCTACCACCATCATCTACTGGACAAGTGAGGCTCCCACTGATTGTCGCCGGAAGCTTCCGCCCTTTTCAGGACGGACGATGACAGTGATGTAACATTTGAAACATGGATGATGGACACGGAAGAAGAAGACCAAAGACAAACACAAAATGCTGGAGTAACTCAGCGATTCGGGCAGCATCCCTGGAGAAAAAGAATAGGTGACGTTTCGGGTCGGAACCCTTCCTTAATCTGGAGATGGGTTCTGACCCGAAACATCATCTATTACTTTTCTCCAGAGATGCTGCCTGACCCGTTGAGTTACTCCAGCATTTTGTGTCGATCCATGGAAATATAGAGGGTTTTTGATAACTGAAACACTCTGTGAGAACAGGTGGTAGAATCAGGTGGAATGAACATATTGATGAGTCACAAAATGCTGGAGTAACTCAGCAGGTCAGGCAGCATCTCAGACTGATGTCAGAGGGGCGTGACAAAGGAAGGATATAGGCCGAGCACTTCAACTCCCCCTCCCACTCTGACCTTTCTGTCATGGGCCTCCTCCAGTGCCATAGTGAGGCCCACCGGAAATTGGAGGAACAGCACCTCATATTTCGCCTGGGCAGCTTGCAGCCCAGTGGTACGAACATTGACTTCTCCAACTTTAGATAGTTCCTCTGTCCCTCTCTTCCCCTCCCCCTTCACAGTTCTCCCTCTATCTTCCTGCCTCCACATATATCCTTCCTTTGTCCCGCCCCCCTGACATCAGTCTCAAGAAGGGTCTCGACCCGAAACGTCACCCATTCCTTCTCTCCAGAGATGCTTCCTGACCTGTTGAGTTACTCCAGCATTTTGTGAATAAATATCTTCGATTTGTACCAGCATCTGCAGTTATTTTCTTATACACATTGATGAGTCATTTAGTCATTTAGACTTACTCGGGGAAAGCATTGCATGATATGCACGGGGAGAGTCGGTGGATGTGGTGTACCTCGACTTTCAGAAAGCCTTCGACAAGGTCCCACATAGGAGATTAGTGGGCAAAATTAGGGCACATGGTATTGAGGGTAGGGTACTGACATGGATAGAAAATTGGTTGACAGACAGAAAGCAAAGAGTGGGGATAAATGGGTCCCTTTCGGAATGGCAGGCAGTGACCAGTGGGGTACCGCAAGGTTCGGTGTTGGGACCCCAGCTATTTACGATATACATTAATGACTTAGACGAAGGGATTAAAAGTACCATTAGCAAATTTGCAGATGATACTAAGCTGGGGGGTAGTGTGAATTGTGAGGAAGATGCAATAAGGCTGCAGGGTGACTTGGACAGGTTGTGTGAGTGGGCGGATACATGGCAGATGCAGTTTAATGTAGATAAGTGTGAGGTTATTCACTTTGGAAGTAAGAATAGAAAGGCAGATTATTATCTGAATGGTGTCAAGTTAGGAGGAGGGGGAGTTCAACGAGATCTGGGTGTCCTAGTGCATCAGTCAATGAAAGGAAGCATGCAGGTACAGCAGGCAGTGAAGAAAGCCAATGGAATGTTGGCCTTCGTAACAAGAGGAGTTGAGTATAGGAGCAAAGAGGTCCTTCTACAGTTGTACCGGGCCCTGGTGAGACCGCACCTGGAGTACTGTGTGCAGGAATGGCGGGACTGTCGTATGTTGAAAGGCTGGAGCGATTGGACTTGTATACACTGGAATTTAGAAGGATGAGGGGGGATCTTATTGAAACATATAAGATAATTAGGGGATTGGACACATTAGAGGCAGGAAACATGTTCCCAATGTTGGGGGAGTCCAGAACAAGGGGCCACAGTTTAACAATAAGGGGTAGGCCATTTAGAACGGAGATGAGGAAGAACTTTTTCAGTCAGAGAGTGGTGAAGGTGTGGAATTCTCTGCCTCAGAAGGCAGTGGAGGCCAGTTCGTTGGATGCTTTCAAGAGAGAGCTGGATAGAGCTCTTAAGGATAGCTGAGTGAGGGGGTATGGGGAGAAGGCAGGAATGGGGTACTGATTGAGAGTGATCAGCCATGATCGCATTGAATGGCGGAGCTGGCTCGAAGGGCTGAATGGCCTACTCCTGCACCTATTGTCTATTGTCTATTGTCTAATGCAGACAAAAGCACTCAGTGTACAGCAGATGGGGGGGAAAAGGTCAGCAGGAACATTGGGGCCGAAGGGCCTGTTTCAGCACTGTGGTACTCTATGAATCGATATTTCCTTCTTTGGTCTTGATTACTATCATACACTGATATTGTAAGTTTCTTTGGAGACTGGAATCCAAAATTGATCTTTCCTTTGATTCCCTTTTTCTCTTGTAGCTGTCACCAGCAAACAACTGGAAAGATCGCCTGTCTATCCTCCCCACAGATGCTGCCTGGCCCGTAGAGTAAACACCTATTCTGCAAACACGCTTCGTAAAGAAAAACAGAACAGATTTTCTGGGCGGCACGGTGGCACAGTGGTAGAGTTGCGGCCTTACAGCGAATGCAGCACCGGAGATTCGGGTTCGATCCCGACTACGGGTGCTGTCTGTACGGAGTTTGTACGTTCTCCCTGTGACCTGCGTGGGTTTTCTCCGAGATCTTCGGTTTCCTCCCACACTCTAAAGACGTACAGGTATGTAGGTTAATTGGCTTGGTGTATGTGTAAATTGTCCCTAGTGAGTGTAGGATAGTGTTAATGTGTGGGGATCGCTGGTCGGCGCGGACCCGGTGGGTCAAAGGGCCTGTTTCCGCGCTGTATCTCTAAACTAAACTAAGAAAAACTTGCGACCGAGCTCATAAATGTTGCTGGTCTCACCAGCGAAATGTCAGTGGAGCTGACACCAATGCCATCAAGGAAAGTAACTTGCACAAATCGGGCAGTGATAAGGAACACAGGCATGATATATAGTCACTCACCTGAGTGGTAATTGTTCAAGGATCATCGATATTAAACTGAGATGAAAGATTCACTGTGCCTTCTAAAGTATTGATGGTCTCTTGCCATGACTCTGTCAAATGCACCATTTCTTGTAAGATTCAGAGGGGGAAACTTCCATCTGCTGCTAATATATCTTGACTCTTTTATGAAAGTCATTATTTGCCTTCAGCCGCATATTGCCCGGAGCGCCTTCATTACTCGATTCATTTTTACAAACATTGCTCTTCCTCCTCCTCCTCCTCCTTCATTTCCCTGACTCCTTAGTTGAATGACTGAATGAATAAGTTTATTGGCCATCACAAATGCTGGAGTAACTCAGAGGGTCAGGCAGCATCTCTGGAGAGAAGGAATGGGTGACGTTTCCGGTCGAGACCCTTTTTTCAGAGCTGGAATCTATGTATCTCCCTCTCCCTTGACATCAGTCCGAAGAAGGGTCTCGGCCCGAAACGTCACCCATTCCTTCTCTCCAGAGATGCTGCCTGACCCGCTGAGTTACTCCAGCATTTTGTGAATAAATACCTTCGATTTGTACCGGCATCTGCGGTTATTTTCCTACACAAGTTTATTGGCCAATTATGTACACATACAAGGAATGTGCCTTGGTGCTCCACTCGCAAGTAACAACACCAACATACAGTAAACAATTAAGAAGAAAGCATAAAACATTAAAACATTAAGAATAAAACATTACAGTCAATGAAATAAAATACCAGAGCAAAAGGAGGCTACAGACTTTTGGTTATTGAGTAGAGCTCGGGGAAAAAAGCTGTTTTTATGTCTGGCTGTGGCTGCTTTGACAGTCCGGAGTCACCTAACCGAAATTGGAGGAACAGATCTCATATTTCGCTTGGGCAGCTTACAACCCAGTGTTGTGAATATTGATCTCTCTAACTTCAGGTAGCCCCTTTCTCTCTATCTATCCATCCCCCACCCAAGTCACACCAGCTTCTAATTTTCACCCAACAAACAACTTACAATGGCCTGTTTCCTTTATCATCGTTACTTTTTTGCATATCTTTCATTCATTGTTCTTTATCTCTCCACATCACCGTCTATGTCTCTTGTTTCCATTATCCCGAACCAGTCTGAAGATGGATCTTGACCCGAAACGTCACCCATTCCCTCTCTCCGGCGACGCTGAGTTACTCCAGCATTGAGGAGCTCGCAGTCTGGGGTTGAGACCGACGTCGGGAGCTCCAAAAGCCGCACGAGGTTCAACTAGTCCCGACCCGGAGTAGATCGCCCGACACGGGGGAACTGAGATCCCCCCACCCCCCCATGCAGGAGCTTGATCTCCCCGACGAGGAAGGACGGCCGCCGGCTACGGAAGTCAAGGTGCGATTGTTTTCCGGATCGTATCTCCGGTCGCTCTGCGGCCTAACATCGTGGAGCTGGAGGCCTTGCTCGGGACTGACTTTGAGCCCCACCGCGAGGCCGTGGACTTACCATCAGAGCCTGCGATCCCTTGCCTGTGATCGATGCTCCAACCCCAACCACGGCCTGCAGACTTCGAGGAGCTCGCAGTCTTGGGTAGAGACCGATATCGGGATGCTCCAAAGATGTAGAAGGTTTGACCAGCCCCGATCTGGGGCAGATCGCCCAGTGCAGGGGAGCTGAGATCCCCCCAATGCAGGAGCTTGATCACCTCGATGCAGAGCGCCTGACCGCCGGCTACAGGAGCCAAGATCGTCTCATCAATGGAAGGTTAGAGGCCACGGGAGGACAAAGAAGGGAGAGATTGAACTTATTTTTGCCTTCCATCACAGTGAGGAATGTGGAGGAGTCACTGTGGTGGATGGACAATAGACAACAGACAATAGGTGCAGGAGGAGGCCGTTCGGCCCTTTGAGCCAGCACCGCCATTCAATGTGATCAAGGCAGATCATTCTCAATCAGTACCCCGTTCCTGCCTTCTCCCCATACCCCCTGACTCCGCTATCCTTAAGAGCTCTATCTAGCTCTCTCTTGAAAGCATCCAGAGAATTGGCCTCCACTGCCTTCTGAGGCAGAGAATTCCACAGATTCACAACTCTCTGACTGAAAAAGTTTTTCCTCATCTCTGTTCTAAATGGCCGACCCCTTATTCTAAAACTGTGGCCCCTGGTTCTGGACTCCCCCAACATTGGGAACATGTTTCCTGCCTCTAACGTGTCCGACCCCTTAATAATCTTATATGTTTCAATAAGATCCCCTCTCATCCTTCTAAATTCCAGTGTATACAAGCCAATGATGTTCATGTTAAAATGTATTTTGTGTGTCCTGTTGCTTTTTATTGGTATGACTGTACGGCTAATGAAATTCCTCATCTGTTGCAAAACACACTTGGCTAATAAAGTATGATTAGACAATAGACAATAGACAATAGGTGCAGGAGTAGGCCATTCAGCCCTTCGAGCCAGCACCGCCATTCAATGCGATCATGGCTGATCACTCTCAATCAGTACCCCGTTCCTGTCTTCTCCCCATACCCCCTCACTCCGCTATCCTTAAGAGCTCTATCCAGCTCTCTCTTGAAATCATCCAACGAACTGGCCTCCACTGCCTTCTGAGGCAGAGAATTCCACACCTTCACCACTCTCTGACTGAAAAAGTTCTTCCTCATCTCCGTTCTAAATGGCCTACCCCTTATTCTTAAACTGTGGCCCCTTGTTCTGGACTCCCCCAACATTGGGAACATGTTTCCTGCCTCTAATGTGTCCAATCCCCTAATTATCTTATATGTTTCAATAAGATCCCCCCTCATCCTTCTAAATTCCAGTGTATACAAGCCCAATCGCTCCAGCCTTTCAACATACGATTGTGATTGTGATTGTGATTTTGTTCTATCCTTAGTTTAGGAACGGCTTGTTGCAAGCAGAGCACAGAGGGCATTTGCGATGTCTTCGTACAATTAGCATGTAAAACCAAGGATGAATTTCTCATATCTTTAACCAACGGTGTACTGTCCACTGAAACAATGTGTTCCATCGTACAGCCCTGTCCAGGACTGGTGAAATGTATCCCAGCTGTGTCTGTCAGATCTGTGTGACCAGTAGCCTTCAGACATGCACCTATTACCATCTGTTTCATGAGCCAGAGCTGTTAGCAATAAAGCTGCCCGGCAGTCAGTGAATATAATTATTTCTGAATATTGGAACAATCTGACGTCTAAATTATAAAGTTAATCACCGGACTCTCAAAACCAGTAACTGTTTAGGCATGTGATAGAAACATAGAAACATAGAAAATAGGTGCAGGAGGAGGCCATTTGGCCCTTCGAGCCAGCACCGCCATTCATTGTGATCATGGCTGATCATCCACAATCAGTAACCCGTGCCTGTCTTCTCCCCATATCCCTTGATTCCGCTAGCCCCTAGAGCTCTATCTAACTCTTACACCCGCTACCGGAGTTTCTCAGTCTTTCCAACATTTTCTGTTTCTATTTACAGAGCTTTGTTACATGTCCTCAAGCTAAAAATACCCTTTTCAGTAACCAGTGCCTGCCTTCTCCCCATATCCCTCGATTCCGCTAGCCCCTAGAGCTCTATCTATCTCCCTTTTAAATTCATCCAGTGAATTGGCCTCCTGTGGCAGAGAATTCCACAAATTCACAACTCTCTGGGTGAAAAAGTTTCTTCTCACCTCAGTTTTAAATGGCCTCCCCTCTATTCTTAGACTGTGTCCCCTGGTTCTGGACTCCCCCAACATTGGGAACATTTTTCCTGCATCTAGCTTGTCTAGTCCTTTTTTGATTTTATACTTCTCCATAAGATCCCCTCTCATCCTTCTAAACTCCAGTGAAAATAAGCACAGTATTTCCAATCTTTCCTCATATGATAGTCCCTCCATTAACCTCGTGAGCCTACGCTGAACTAATGTTCTCCTTTACTACAGAAATAGAAAGCTGTTTTTAAAATGATTGTTTGCCTGCCCCAAGAGCCGTTCAGAAGTAAAACAGATATATTTTTGCATCAAGGTTTTAATCTTGAGTGGTGTAATGTCGGCACCTTTACCACTCATTTAAACAAATCATTTGAATGCCCATATTATGGCAGCTATTGCTAACTTCAGATTGAGTGTTAAGCAATGGACGACTGGGGGGAGGGAGCGGTGGAGGGGGAACAAGAGAGTCTAGTGTTTTATTGTCGTGTGTCCCAGATAGAACATTGACATTCTTACTTGTAGCAGCACAACAGCAGATCATATCATATCATATCATATATATACAGCCGGAAACAGGCCTTTTCGGCCCTCCAAGTCCGTGCCGCCCAGTGATCCCCGCACATTAACACTATCCTACACCCACTAGGGACAATTTTTACATTTACACAGCCAATTAACCTACATACCTGTACGTCTTTGGAGTGTGGGAGGAAACCGAAGATCTCGGAGAAAACCCACGCAGGTCACGGGGAGAACGTACAAACTCCGTACAGACGGCGCCCGTAGTCAGGATCGAACCTGAGTCTCAGGCGCTACATTTGCTGTAAAGCAGCAACTCTACCGCTGCGCCACCGTGCCGCAAATTGCGCATATATAGATGGCAAACAGCAAAGGGCCCAGCATCACTTCCTGCAGCACACCGCTAGTCAGAAGCTTTGCAAAACAACCTTCCACTATCAGACTCTGTTTCCTAACATGGAGAGATTCTGTATCGGTTAGCTCGCCCTCATCCCATACGACCTCATCTTCCAGAGCAGCCTACCATGTGGAACTTTATCAAAGGTCTATCTGACTGCTGCGCTTTGCTGTGCTATAAAGCCAATAGTATCTGAACACCAAAAAAACCATGTTTGGCTTTGAATTGAATTGAGAAATCCTGTGGTGCTGAGAATAGTTACACCGACTCAATATGTTTTCTTCTGAAGAAGGTATTTATTCACAGTGCAGGAGTAACTCGGCAGGTCAGGCAGCATCTCACGAGAGAAGGAATGGGTGACGTTTCGGGTCGAGACCCTGAAGGGTCTCGTAAAATGTAAAAATTGGCCCTAGTGTGTGTAGGATGGTGTTAATGTGCGGGGTTTGCTGGGCGGCGTGGACTCGGTGGGCCGAAGGGCCTGTTTCCGTGCTGTATCTCTAAAAAAAAACTAAACAATTTGGATGAAAATATACAAGGCACGATTTGAAAGTTTGCAGATGAAACTAAAATTCGTGGCATCGTGGAAAGTGAAGATGGATATCAAGAATTATAGCAGGATCTTGACCAGCTGCGCAAGTGGGCTGAAACATGACAAATGGTGTTTAATTTAGATTAATGTGAGGTATTGCACTTTTGGAAGTCCCACCAAGGCAGGATGTTCACAGTGTACAGTAAGGTCCTGTGGGGTGTTATAGACAATAGACAATAGACAATAGGTGCAGGAGTACGCCATTCAGCCCTTCGAGCCAGCACCGCCATTCAATGCGATCATGGCTGATCACTCTCAATCAGTACCCCGTTCCTGCCTTCTCCCCATATCCCCTCACTCCGCTATCCTTAAGAGCTCTATCCAGCTCTCTCTTGAAAGCATCCAACGAACTGGCCTCCACTGCCTTCTGAGGCAGAGAATTCCACAACTTCACCACCCTCTGACTGAAAAAGTTCTTCCTCATCTCCGTTCTAAATGGCCTACCCCTTATTCTTAAACTGTGGCCCCTTGTTCTGGACTCCCCCAACATTGGGAACATGTTATCTGCCTCTAATGTGTCCAATCCCCTAATTATCTTATATGTTTCAATAAGATCCCCCCTCATCCTTCTAAATTCCAGTGTATACAAGCCCAATCGCTCCAGCCTTTCAACATACGACAGTCCCGCCATTCCGGGAATTAACCTAGTGAACCTACGCTGCACGCCCTCCATAGCAAGAATATCCTTCCTCAAATTTGGAGACCAAAACTGCACACAGTACTCGAGGTGCGGTCTCACCAGGGCCCGGTACAACTGTAGAAGGACCTCTTTGCTCCTATACTCAACTCCTCTTGTTACGAAGGCCAACATTCCATTGGCTTTCTTCACTGCCTGCTGTACCTGCATGCTTCCTTTCATTGACTGATGCACTAGGACACCCAGATCTCGTTGAACTCCCCCTCCTCCTAACTTGACACCATTCAGATAATAATCTGCCTTTCTATTCTTACTTCCAAAGTGAATAACCTCACACTTATCTACATTAAACTGCATCTGCCATGTATCCGCCCACTCACACAACCTGTCCAAGTCACCCTGCAGCCTTATTGCATCTTCCTCACAATTCACACTACCCCCCAACTTAGTATCATCTGCAAATTTGCTAATAGTACTTTTAATCCCTTCGTCTAAGTCATTAATGTATATCGTAAATAGCTGGGGTCCCAGCACCGAACCTTGCGGTACCCCACTGGTCACTGCCTGCCATTCCGAAAGGGACCCATTTATCCCCACTCTTTGCTTTCTGTCTGTCAACCAATTTTCTATCCATGTCAGTACCCTACCCCCAATACCATGTGCCCTAATTTTGCCCACTAATCTCCTATGTGGGACCTTGTCGAAGGCTTTCTGAAAGTCGAGGTACACCACATCCACTGACTCTCCCTTGTCAATTTTCCTAGTTACATCCTCAAAAAATTCCAGTAGATTTGTCAAGCATGATTTCCCCTTCGTAAATCCATGCTGACTCGGAATGATCCCGTTACTGCTATCCAAATGCTCAGCAATTTCGTCTTTTATAATTGACTCCAGCATCTTCCCCACCACTGATGTCAGACTAACTGGTCTATAATTACCCGTTTTCTCTCTCCCTCCTTTCTTAAAAAGTGGGATAACATTTGCTATCCTCCAATCCACAGGAACTGATCCTGAATCTATAGAACATTGAAAAATGATCTCCAATGCTTCCACTATTTCTAGAGCCACCTCCTTAAGTACCCTGGGATGCAGACCATCAGGCCCTGGGGATTTATCAGCCTTCAGTCCCATCAGTCTACCCAAAACCACTTCCTGCCTAATGTGGATTTCCTTCAGTTCCTCCATCACCCTAGGTTCTCCGGCCCCTAGAACATTTGGGAGATTGTGTGTATCTTCCTCAGTGAAGACAGATCCAAAGTAACGGTTTAACTCGTCTGCCATTTCTTTGTTCCCCATAATAAATTCCCCTGCTTCTGTCTTCAAGGGACCCACATTTGCCTTGACTATTTTTTTCCTCTTCACGTACCTAAAAAAACTTTTGCTATCCTCCTTTATATTATTGGCTAGTTTACCCTCGTACCTCATCTTTTCTCCCCGTATTGCCTTTTTAGTTAACTTTTGTTGCTCTTTAAAAGAGTCCCAATCCTCTGTCTTCCCACTCTTCTTTGCTATGTTATACTTCCTCTCCTTAATTTTTATGCTGTCCCTGACTTCCCTCGTCAGCCACAGGTGTCTCTTACTTATAGAGCAGAGGAATCAAGGAGCATAAGGAGGGCTCCTCAAAATCACAAACGACCTTTTCCTCTCCTCCGACGCTGGCAACCTCAACATCCTCATCCTACTTGACCTCAGCGCCGCCTTTGACACCATAAATCACTCCATTCTCCTCACCCGACTTGAAACCTCCCTTAACATCACCGGCACAGCCCTATCCTGGTTCAAATCTTACCTCTCTGACAGGCACCAGTTCATCTCCATTAACAACTGTAAATCCCCCACCGCTCCCCTCCCCCAAGGTGTCCCCCAAGGCTCAGTCCTTGGCCCCCTCCTCTTCATCCTCTACCTGTTCCTCCTTGGTCAATTAATCCGCCGTCATGGTCTCAACTTCCACTGCTTCGCCGATGATATCCAGCTCCTCATCTCCACCAAGTCAATCTCCTCCACCACACACTCTACACTGACAAACTGCATCACTGAAATAAAATCTTGGCTTCAATCAAATTTCCTAACTCAATTGCAACAAATCTGAAATCATCATCATTGGTCCAAAAACGCTCACCAAATCCACCCAAAACTTCATCCTCAACATTGATGGTCTCCCAGTATCCACCTCACCTCACATCCGGAATCTTGGAATCATCTTTGATCAAGCCCTCTCCTTCGACAAACACATCAAACACATCACAAAGACAGCCTTCTTCCACCTCAAAAACATTGCCCGTCTCCGTCCATCCCTCTCCTCCACAGCTGCAGAAACCCTCATCCACGCCTTCATCACCTCCCGTCTGGACTACTGCAACAGCCTCCTCTATGGCGCACCCTCAAAAATCATCAGTAAACTTCAATACATTCAAAACTCCGCTGCCCGTCTACTCACCCACACACCTATCCGTGACCATATCACCCCCGTCCTTTATAAACTCCACTGGCTCCCCATCCCCCAGAGAATCCAGTACAAAATCCTCCTCATAACCTACAAAGCCCTCCATAACCTGGCCCCATCCTACCTGACCGACCTCCTCCACAGGCACACTCCCACCTGCACCCTCCGCTCTGCTGCTGCCAATCTCCTATCCCCCCACATCCGGACCAAACTCAGATCCTGGGGGGACAGGGCTTTCTCCATCGCTGCTCCCACCCTATGGAACTCACTACCCCAAACCGTTAGAGACTCCTCCTCACTCACCACATTCAAAACATCACTGAAGTCTCACCTGTTCAGTACTGCCTTCAACCACTGAAGGTCACCTCACCTACTGTCTCCTTTCTCTGTTCGTTTATTTATTTACTTATTTATCTATTTATTAATTTCCCTATGTTCTCTAAATCTCTGTAAAGCATCTTTGAGTATATGAAAAGCGCTATATAAATAAAATGCATTATTATTATTATTATTATTACAAGTACATTGTTCCTTGAAAGTGGCGTTGCAGGTAGATGGGATGGTGAAGCGTAGGAAAATAACTGCAGATGCTGGTACAAATCGAAGGTATTTATTCACAAAATGCTGGAGTAACTCAGCAGGTCAGGCAGCATCTCAGGAGAGAAGGAATGGGTGACGTTTCGGGTCGAGACCCTGAAGGAAAAAAAAAGAAAGATTTTCACAATTTTGTGACATCAAATTGCACTTTACATTAAATAGGGAACTTTTGTACAATAGTCACAGCAATGAGCAGCAGAAGGGTCTCGACCCGAAACGTCGCCCATTCCTTCTCTCCTGAGATGCTGCCTGACCTGCTGAGTTACTCCAGCATTTTGTGAATAAATACCTTCGATTTCTACCAGCATCTGCAGTTATTTTCTTACACTTCTTCTGAAGAAGGGTCTCGACCTGAAACATCACCCATTCCTTCTCTCCAGAGATGCTGCCTGTCCCGCTGAGTTACTCCAGCATTTTGTGTCTAACACTTCTTTTCTGATATGTGAAGTTATTAATATTTAATTTTTGATTTCCGCTATCTTATTACATCCCATGGATCCTAATCCCAGGTGTTTCTTTAATCTGGTCTGCTGCTCATTACTGTGACTATTGTACAAAAGTTCCCTATTTAATGTAAAGTGCAATTTGATGTCACAAAATTGTGAAAATCTTTCTTTTTCTCTTCTTATTCAGTGATTATTTTACCAGAGGTTCCTTGATCTCATGCAAATCTCTGGAAAGGCCGTGCTTGAGTAATGATCTTGTTTAAATAAGATTTACTGCAGCATTCCTGGTAAAGTTAGTCATTCGTACACGCCCTCTCTTGCAGTCACACCTGAGTTGTGAAAGTGGATGTGAGACCATTGATCCATTCACGTACGTCATCATACTTCCATTTGACATTTCAGCTTTTTCCCCAAGGTTCATCCGGTCAACTTGCATTGACCAATGTGAAAGTGGTGTGACAAGTGCGATACAGATCTTGCATGTGCAGAAATATTACAGACGGCAGATTGGTCATGATCAGCCTGTCAGTTAATACTAGACCAAGTGGACCTGTTGGGCCCAAACCTCTCCTGCATTGGTGCAGCACCCTCTCCTCCCCCCCTCCCCTCTTCCTCCTCTCCCTCTTCCCCCTTCCCCATTCCCCCTCTGCCCCCTTCCCCCCCTCCCCCCTCCCTCCCCCTTCCCCTCCCCCCTCTCTCCCCCCAATCCATCCCCCTCAACCCACCTTATCCTCCCTCCACCGCCCTCCCTCCCTCCCTCCTCCCTCCACCCCCTCCCCCTGCCTCCCTCCACCCCCTCCCCCTGTCTCCCTCCACCCCCCTCCCCCTGCCTCCCTCCCACCCCCTCCCCCTTCCTCCCTCCCCCCTCCCTCCCTCCCTCCCTCCACCCCCTCCCCCTGCCTCCCTCCACCCCCTCCCCTGCCTCCCTCCACCCCCTCCCCCTGCCTCCCTCCACCCCCTCCCCCTGCCTCCCTCCACCCCCATCCCCCTGCCTCCCTCCACCCCCTCCCCCTGCCTCCCTCCACCCCCTCCCCCCTGCCTCCCTCCACCCCCTCCCCCTGCCTCCCTCCCACCCCCTCCCTCCCTCCCTCCCTCCCTCCACCCCCTCCCTCTGCCTCCCTCCAACCCCTCCCTCCCTCCCTCCCTCCACCCCCTTCCCCTGCCTCCCGTCCTCACCCCCTCCCCCTGCCTCCCTCCACCCCCCTCCCTCCCTCCCTCCTCCACCCCTCCCCTGCCTCCCTCCACCCCCTCCCCCTGCCTCCCTCCACTCCCCCTCCCCCTGCCTCCCTCCACCCCCTCCCTCCCTCCCTCCACCCCCTCCCCCTGCCTCCCTCCACCCCTCCCCTGCCTCCCCACCCCCTCCCCCTGCCTCCCTCCACCCCCTCCCCCTGCCTCCCTCCACCCCCCTCCCCCTGCCTCCCTCCACCCCCTCCCCCTGCCTCCCTCCACCCCCTCCCCCTAGGAGATAGATTTAAACGAATAGACAATAGACAATAGGTGCAGGAGGAGGCCATTCGGCCCTTCGAGCCAGCACCGCCATTCAATGTGATCATAGCTGATCATTCCCAATCAGTACCCCGTTCCTGCCTTCTCCCCATACCCCCTGACTCCGCTATCCTTAAGAGCTCTATCCAGCTCTCTCTTGAATGCATTCAGAGAATTGGCCTCCACTGCCTTCTGAGGCAGAGAATTCCACAGATTCACAACTTTCTGACTGAAAAGGTTTTCCCTCATCTCAGTTCTAAATGGCCGACCGTAGTGAGTCCGATAGCGATGGATGCTGCAGTCGAAGTTTATTAAACAGCTCTAAAAACCCCGTGACAATACGCAACACTCACAGCTCTAGACTACTACCTAACGTCTTACCTAAAAGGGTTCCAACGCTAGACTGACGAATCTACCGCGCTAACCCACCTCGTGACCTCGCTAGCCAATCCGAGGATTCGAACCCTTCCAACCAATCCCTATGTCCCTACATGACCCCCCCCCCAGAACCCTCGATACCGTACCGCACGGGCGCCCGGACCGCCCGACCCGAACGCGTACAAAGAGGGGAGGCCGGTACCGCCAGCGTGGCAGGAGGCGGGAAGGGCCCCGCCGATGGAGATGATGGGGACTCCTTTGGAGGGGGAGGGAAGGTGGAGCCCGCCGATGTAGGCGATAGGGGCGTAGCTAGAAAAGGCAGAGTGAACACAACCGAGGGCGGTGGAGGCCCGAGGGGGGAGGGAAGAGACGCAGTTGGTGAATCAGGTGGGTCGGCCGGAGGTCTACCCCGGTGAGGAGGTTGACCCACCAGCACGGGACGGTCTTGGTCCAAGTGGGCCGGTTTGAGCCGGGAGACAGAAACGAGCTCCTGACGGGTTCCTACCTGTAACGTGAAGGTGACCGTCCCCCTTTTCAGCACCTCGAACGGGCCCTGGTAGACCGGCTGTAGAGGGGGGCAGTGGGAATCCCGCCGGAGGAAAACGAACTCGCAGTCCTGCAAGTCCGCCGGTACGTGCACTGCTGTACTCCCGTGACTGGAGGCTGGGACTGGGGCCAGGGAACCTACCCGCGCCCAGAGAGAAGCCAAAACCGACGGGACGGATGATGGCAGGGGGGAGGATGGAGGAAAAATGTCACCCGGCACGGGCAGGGGCGAGCCGTAGACGAGTTCTGCCAAGGAGGTACCCAGATCAGACTTAGGGGCCGTGCGAATACCAAGGAGGACCCAAGGCAGCTGGTCAGCCCAGTCAGGGCCGGTCAGGCGGGCACAGAGGGATGCCTTCAGCTGTCGGTGGAAGCGCTCTACCATCCCGTTAGCTTGGGGATGATAGGCGGTGGTCTGCTGCAAGCGGGACCCATACAGCTGCGCAAGCGCAGCCCACAGGGACGAGGTGAATTGGGCGCCCCGGTCGGTAGTGATGATGGCCGGGACGCCGAAACGGGCAACCCAATGTAGCGCCAGGGCCCGTGCACAGGAGACTGCCGAGTTGTCCGACAACAGAAAAGCCTCCGGCCAACAAGTAAAACAGTCAACCACCGTTAGTAGATGAGTGTAGCCCCTAGAGTAGGGCAATGGACCAACCAAATCTACATGGATGTGGTAAAAACGGACGGGCGGAACCATGAAATTCTGGTACGGGGGCTGGACGTGGCGGTGGATCTTGGAGGTCTGGCACGGGACACAGGCGCGGGCCCAGGCGGCCACCTGCTTCCGCAGGCCGTGCCAGACAAATCGGGCGGCCACCATGGCCGAGGTCGCACGGATGGACGGGTGTGCCAGGCCATGAATGGCCTCAAAAACCTTACGCCGCAGGGCGGTCGGCGCAACCGGGCGGGGGCGGGGAAGGGAAACGTCACACCAAAGTGTGGTACCTGTGGGGCCGCACGCTACCTGGGCCAACCGCAACCCTGAGGCAGTGGAGGCGTACGCTGAGTCAATATCTTCCAGGCGCTGAGCCTCCGCTAGCTCCTGGAAATCCACCTCGCCCCCCACCGCAGCAACAGAGGAAGTGGCCGGCTGGGACAGGGCGTCAGCCACGGCGTTAAGCTTACCCGCGATGTGGCGAACATCGGTGGTGAACTCAGAAATGAGGGTGAGGTGCCGTTGCTGGCGGGCCGACCACGGATCAGAAACCTTAGAAAAAGCAAACGCGAGGGGCTTGTGATCCGTGTAGGCAACAAAAGAGCGGCCCTCCAAAAAATAACGGAAATGGCGAACAGCTAAATAGAGGGCCAGGAGCTCCCTGTCGAAGGCACTGTATTTCAGCTCAGGTCGAGTAAGCTGCCGGCTGAAAAATGCCAGAGGCTGCCAGTGACCATTGACCTGTTGCTCTAGGACCCCACCCACCGCCACGTCTGAGGCGTCCACTATCAGGGCCGTGGGGGCAGAGGAGCGGGGGTGCACGAGCATGGTGGCATTGGCGAGGGCCTGCTTGACCGCATCAAAGACCTCCTCGGCAGCTGTGGCCCAGACCAACTCAGCGGGATTACCCGCGAGGCATTGAAAAAGTGGGCGCATGATCTGAGCTGCCGCGGGCATGAACCGGTGATAAAAATTCACCATGCCCACGAATTCCTGCAAGCCCTTGATGGTGGTAGGGCGGGGAAAAGAGCGGACGGCGTCCACCTTAGCTGGTAAAGGAGTGGCACCGGCCGGTGTGACCCGGTGACCCAGGAAATCCACCGAGGTCAGGCCGAACTGGCATTTGGATGGGTGGAGGATCAGGCCGTGGACCTGCAGCCTCTGGAACACAGTGCGAAGGTGGACCAGGTGCTCTGGGACCGAACGACCAGCAACCAGAATGTCATCAAGATAAATAAACACAAAAGACAATCCACGACCCACATGATCCATGAGACGTTGGAATGCCTGAGCCGCGTTTTTGAGACCGAACGGCATGCGCAACCACTCGAATAACCCGAACGGGGTAATCGTAGCCGTCTTGGGAATGTCCGGTGGGTGGATCGGGATCTGATGATATCCCCGCACCAAATCGATCTTTGAGAAAACCGTAGCGCCCTCGAGGCTGGCTGAGAAGTCCTGTATGTGAGGGATCGGATAGCGGTCAGGCCGGGTGGCAGCGTTAAGACGCCGATAATCCCCACATGGTCTCCACCCCCCAGATGCTTTAGAGACCATATGCAAGGGGGAGGCCCACGGACTGTTTGAAGGCCGAACGATCCCCAGCCGTTCCAAATTCAGGAACTCCTCCCGAGCCATGGCCAGCTTGTCGGGAGGTAGGCGCCGCGCCCGGGCGAATACAGGCGGCCCCTCGGTAGGGATGAAGTGGACGACACCGTGCTTAGCGGAACGGGCATCGAACCACTGTACGAGGAGCTGCGGGAAGTCGGCGAGGACCGGAGCGAACTGACCGGGAGCCGTGGTGATGGCCCGGATCGACGGGCAGGGTGGGGCGGCAGGTGGAGGAGTAGCAGGCTCCATACTGCTAGCCGAGGGTTGTAGGCCCTTCCCGCGGACGTCTGCGACCAACGAAAAAGCCCAGAGGAAATCCGCGCCCAGGATGGCCTGGCCCACGGATCCGCGGATGGATGGCTGGTCCGTCAGCAACAATGAAATCCCAATGGTAGGTCCCGGACCCGAAGGACAGGGACATGGCCCTCTTGCCGTAGGTGCGGATGGGACTGCCGTTGACCGCAATGAGGGACGGACCCTTCCCACCTGCTCAAACTTCACAGTCGTAGGGATGCACGATGCTAACGACCGCTCCCGTATCGACCAAAATGACGGTGCCGGTACCTTGATCTGTGGCGTAGAGGCGGCGGTTGCGGCTGATCGAAACTGCCTCGACATTCGATCGGCCGAGGTATTCCCCGGAAACGAACAAGGGGCCCTGCAACTTCGGGCTTCACTGCCCCACCGCTTGTGAAAAAAGCACCAGCCATGCCTGTGCGGCTCTGTTGCTTGGGCCCGCTGCCAAATGGCGGGTGCTGCAGCCCCGTCTTGGCGGGTTGACAGCAAAATGGCGGCCGATGCGCCGCCATCTTGGCCGTGCGGCCGGCTGCTGCTGGGCCTTGAAACCCGATTTACCGAGTCGTCCCGTGTGGAGCCCTCCGTGACAAGTGTGTCGGATTTTTCTGCGAACGCTACCGGGTCTTCGAAAGAGACGTCCGCCAACACTAACCTGACGTCCCGGGGCAATTTCTCCGGAATGCCGCTTCGAACATCATGCACGGCTGGTGGTCGCCGATCAAGGTCAGCATCTCCGTCATCAAAACCGACGGTAGCCGATCCCCCAGCTCTGGTAATTGTAGGAGCTTCAGAGCCCGCTGGTTCTGGCTACAGCCAAAAGTCCTCAGCAGGAGCCTCTTGAGCCCCTGGTATTTCTCGGTTTGGGGAGGGTTGGTCAGGTACCGTCCCACCCGCGCGGCCACCTCGGGCTGTAGGCAGCTTACCAGCAGGTGGAACTTCTCTAGGTCTTCCTCCACCTTCTTGAGGTGGAACTGGGACTCTGCCTGCACGAACCACAGGTGCGGCTGATGGGCCCAGAACGGGGGAAGGTGAACAACGCTCCCATTCTGCTGCCCACTGTTCGCTCCTACCTGCGACATGCTCTTGTGATCTTCGGATCACGTTCGGGGTCACCAATGTAGTGAGTCCGATAGCGATGGATGCTGCAGTCGAAGTTTATTAAACAGCTCTAAAAACCCCGTGACAATTCGCAACACTCACAGCTCTAGACTACTACCTACCGTCTTACCTAAAAGGGGTCCAACGCTAGACTGACGAATCTACCGCGCTAACCCACCTCGTGACCTCGCTAGCCAATCCGAAGGTTCGAACCCTTCCAACCAATCCCTATGTCCCTACACTACCCCTTATTCTTAAACTGTGAATAACCTTAAAAATATAACACCGATTTCAATGAAACCTCTTCCATTAGCACCAAAGGGACGACGGTGAGTAAGGTGGGCCTAAAATTGTCACGCTATAGTGTACCGTTTTGGCTGTTGTTTGGGAATAAACAAACAAACAAACAAGAGCTTTAGTATATAGATTTGTTTATTTTTTGGCTTCATGGTATAATGATGAGAAGACACAGCCTATGTCCTGCTGTCAATACTTTCCACGTTCAACTCTTTCCACGTTCAACTGGGCGGCACGGTAGCGCAGCGGTAGAGTTGCTGCTTTACAGCGAATGCAGCGCCGGAGACTCAGGTTCGATCCTGACTACGGGTGCTGCACTGTAAGGAGTTTGTACGTTCTCCCCGTGACCTGCGTGGGTTTTCTCCGAGATCTTCGGTTTCCTCCCACACTCCAAAGACGTACAGGTATGTAGGTTAATTGGCTGGGTAAATGTAAAAATTGTCCCTAGTGGGTGTAGGATAGTGTTAATGTACGGGGATCACTGGGCGGCACGGACTTGGAGGGCCGAAAAGGCCTGTTTCCGGCTGTATATATATGATATGATATGATATGATATTAATGAAGGCAAACCAAACCACTACTGTCAGAGATAGACCAGGTCTTGTCAGGAACTGACTGGTTGTTAATAGGCTAGGGGAGACGTAACAGAGCTAAGTACTTTCTGTCATCCTCTTCCAAATGAGAAATATCACACTTTTGTAGTGTGTTAGCCGCACAAATAAGAAGCCGTTTCTGCTGCTGCCAAAACATACATTGTTTGTAGAATTCCTTCTCGCTTTTTGCTTGACATCATTCCACCTCTTCTTGACAGAAACATCAATTCACTTTGCATGCAAATTTTCATTCCATTTACCTCCCACCCTGGGGGCTGGCACTAACCTGAATCCGAGCATGAAAGGGATGATTTAGTGGTGGCATCAAAGCAGTTTAAAAATATATAGTTTACGTCTTGCAATATCTGTGAACTTCTGATCGACTTTTTAATGAACAGGTTAATCCTGAATCCTTTATCTTTCCAAATCTGATCTGCATGAGAATATGAGCACCCCTTAAGAACGACTAGATTGGGTGTACAGTGATTGAGGATGTCCTTGGATTGTCAGAAGTGCAAACAAATCCAAGTTTTTATTTTAGCTTTGCTTCTTATTCAAAGAAGTTGCAAAGAAGGATGAGCTGTGTCATTAGGATTGATTAAAAAAGTCAAAGACAAAGCTATCCAAAACAGAATGTGAAACAAAACAGTAAAGGCAAAGTGAAAGAAAAAGATAAGTTTATAATTTGAATATGAACAGAAGCTAGAATCCTGGATAATGTGCATTTTAGAGTCACAGTCAAACAGCATTGAAACAAGCCTTTCAGCCCAACTGGTCATGCCAACCAAGATATCTCATCAAAGCTAGTGTAAGAAAATAACTGCAGATGCTGGTACAAATCGAAGGTATTTATTCACAAAATGCTGGAGTAACTCAGCAGGTCAGGCAGCATCTCAGGAGAGAAGGAATGGGCGACGTTTCGGGCCGAGACCCTTCTTCAGACTGAGGAAAGACTGAGGTACCTCATCAAAGCTAGTCTCATTTGGCTGTGTTTGTTCCTGATTCCCCTGAATCTTTCTTCTCCATGTACCTGTCCAAATATCATTAAAATGGTGTTTGAAACACAAAGTGCTGGAGCAAGTTAGCGGGTCAGTCTGGAGGGAAGATACAAGCAACGTTTTGGGGCGAGGACCTTTCTTAAAACTGATGAAAAGTCCTTGAGCACCTGCAGTTCCTTATGTCTTGTCTATTAAATGTTGTCATTGTGCATGCCTCAACTGCTCCTCTGGCACGCCATTTTATATAATCACCACACTCAGTGTGAAAGAGTTGCCACTCAGGTTACTATTCAATCTTCCCCTTCTCACCTTAAACCTACACCCACTAGTCCTTGATTCCATAAACCCTGGAAAAATAACATCATCATTATCATATCATATATATACAGCCGGAAACAGGCCTTTTCGGCCCACCAAGTCCGTGCCGCCCAGCGATCCCCATACATTAACACTATCCTACACCCACTAGGGACAATTTTTTTTAACATTTACCCAGCCAATTAACCTACATACCTGTACGTCTTTGGAGTGTGGGAGGAAACCGAAGATCTCGGAGAAAACCCACGCAGGTCACGGGGAGAACGTACAAACTCCTTACAGTGCAGCACCCGTAGTCAGGATCGAACCTGAGTCTCCGGCGCTGCATTCGCTGTAAAGCAGCAACTCTACCGCTGCGCTACCGTGCCGCACAGTATACTAAAACTCTGGTTTGTTTGTTTGTTTGTTCCTGAACTACAGCCAAAACGGTACACGATACCTCAACAATTTTAGGCCCACCTTACTCACCGTCGTCCCTTTGGTGCTAATGGAAGAAGTTTCATTGAAATCGGTGTTATATTTTTTGTTATTCTCATTTTAATGTTTAAATCTATCTCCTAGGGAGGGAGGGGGGATGGGGATGGAGTGGGGGGGGGGGGGGTGGGGGGAGGGAGAGGGGAAGGGTAGGGGGAGGGAGGGGGAGAGGGGAGGAGGGGGAGAGGGGGGGTGGGGGGGGAGGAGGGGGGAGGTGAGGGTGCTGCACCAATGCAGGAGAGGTTTGGGCCCAAAGGGTCCACGTGGCCTAGTCCTATCTATTCCTCTCATGACAGTACACACCTCTAACAGCTCATCCATCAAGGTCCTCAAACCTCAAGAAAAGATGAGCCGGAATAAAGTAGATTAAAGGGATCCAGATCTTTTGAAAAATCACAGATCATTAAAAACAGGTTTAGACAGTCACAGAGAACAGAAACGAAAAATAATGCAGGATTCATTTCCAAAGGAATAGAATCTAAATTGTATATCAATGATTTGGATGAGGGGATTGAAAGCTTTGTGCCAAGTTTGCAGATGATAAAAAGATACAGTGGGTGGAGAGGCAGGTAGTGTGGGGAAAGCAGGGACTCTGCAGAAGGACTTGGACAGGTTGGGAGAGTGGGCAGAGAAGTGGCAGATGGAATAGAGTGCAGCAAAGTGTGGAGTCGTGCATTTTGGTAGGAGGGATAAAGTTGTAGACTATTTCCTAAATGGGGAGAGAATTCGGAAATCGGAGGTGCAAAGGGACTTGGGAGTGCTGGTGCAGAGAGTTGTGAATTTGTGGAATTCTCTGCCACAGAGGGCAGTGGAGGCCAATTCACTGGATGAATTTAAAAGAGAGTTAGATAGAGCTCTAGTCAGAAAAGGTCGGGAACAGAGCAAGGAAGACCGTTGGCTGAGAGCGAAGTAAGTGTTAATTGCTGTGTGTAAAGGCAGTTTAAAAAGAGCGCCAAGAGGCCGTTAGTAGTCAGTCAGAAAAGTGCATAACTTCAAGCTTGTCAGGAAGGCAGTAGAGAAGTGAGTACCTGGATTGGTTGATCAATTAAAGTAGAGGTTTGGTAAATTGGCCAATTAAGTAAGTTAGTGACTGATATAAGCCAGACTTGCACAGGGGGTGCAGCCCTGTTGAGGGAAGTGCCCTGTGAGAAAAGTGCGAGTCTTTGGCAGTGCCCTGTGAGAAAAGTGCGAGTCTTTGGCCGCGAGTCTTCGGCGAGGAGGCTGAGGCGAGGAGGTTACGCTTGTTTTTGTGCCTAAATTTTTTTTTGACTTCTCTGAAGTAATGGCGGACAAGTTGGTGCAGTGTGTTTCCTGCAGGATGTGGGAAGATAGGGACACCGCTGGAGCTTCTTGGAGCCACACCTGCAAGTAGTGTGTCCAGGTGCAGCTCCTGAATGGACGTGTGGCGGAGTTGGAAAAGCAGCTGGATGACCTCAGGGCCATCTGGTAATGCGAGAGTTTCCTGGACAGGACCTACTGTGAGGCTGTCACGCCAAGGGTCCAGGTCGAGCGAAGGTGGGTGACTGTATCAGGGGGGAGTGAACGTGGACTACAGGAGACCCCGGTGGCTGTGCCTATTGCAAACAGGTACACCCTATTGGGAACTGTTGGGGCA
This sequence comes from Rhinoraja longicauda, assembly GCF_053455715.1. Taxonomy (NCBI): domain Eukaryota; kingdom Metazoa; phylum Chordata; class Chondrichthyes; order Rajiformes; family Arhynchobatidae; genus Rhinoraja; species Rhinoraja longicauda. Next base: position 75,989,561 of record NC_135959.1, on the reverse strand, counting down.
GAAGACGCTTCCAGTCCGAGCAACGGACAGGTCGGTGGCTCTAATCCAGGCAAGGAGACCCGACCGGGGAGACCGAAGTCGGGAAGAGCCATAGTAGTGGGTGACTCCATTGTCCGAGGTACGGACAGTAGATTCTGTGGCGACAAGCGGGACTCGAGGATGGTCTGTTGCCTCCCTGGTGCCAGGGTTCAAGACATCATGGGGCGGCTTTAGAACATCCTAGAGAGGGAAGGCGATCAACCGGCAGTAGTTGTGCACATGGGCACGAACGACGTCGGGAGGACGAGGAAGGAGATACTGCAACGTGAGTTTAGAGAGTTGGAAGAAGACTGAGAAGTAGGACATCGAAGGTGGTTATCTCTGGACTGCTACCTGTACCTTTTGCTAGTGAGGGCAGGAACAGAGAGATCGGGATATGAATGTATGGCTGAGGGGCTGGTGCAGGGAGCAGGGATTTAGATTTCTAGACCACTGGAATCTCTTCTGGGCTAGGGGTGACCTGTACAAAAGGGACGGGTTACACCTTAACAGCAGGGGGACCAACATTCTGGCAGGTAGGTTTGCTAGCGCTACACGTGTGGCTTTAAACTAAGTAGTGGGGGGGAGGGGTTGACAAACTGGGAATATCGAGATGGAGTTAAAGGGGAAATGAATACAGGAGAAATTGCAAAGGACTCTCGAATGAATGGGAAGGGAAATTCTAGAAGGGATATGAGAGTAAGGTCAGGGCCAATTGTGACCGGTGTGAGAGGGGAGGTAAATATCGAAGTTAAAGTGTTGTATTTAAATGCGCGAAGTATAAGAAATAAAGTGGATGAGCTTGAGGCTCAGTTAGACATTGGCAAGTATGATGTTGTGGGAATCACTGACACATGGCTACAAGAGGACCAGGGCTGGGAACTGAATATTCAGGGGTACACTACGTACAGAAAAAACAGGCAGGTGGGGAGAGGGGGCGGGGTAGCTCTGTTTGTAAGGAATGATATTCATTCCCTTGCAAGGGGTGACATAGAATCAGGAGATGTAGAATCAGTATGGATAGAGATGAGGAATTGTAAGGGTAAAAAGACCCTAATGGGAGTTATCTATAGGCCCCCAAACAGTAGCCTCGACATAGGGTGCAAGTTGAATCAGGAGCTAAAATTGGCGTGTCAAAAATGTAATGCTACGGTGGTTATGGGAGATTTCAACATGCAGGTAGACTGGGAAAATCAGCTTGGTAATGGACCCCAGGAAAGAGAGTTTGTGGAGTGCCTCCGAGATGGATTCTTAGAACAGCTTGTACTGGAGCCTACCAGGGAGAAGGCAATTCTGGATTTAGTGTTGTGTAATGAACCTGATCTGATAAGGGGACTAGAGGTAAAAGAGCCATTAGGAGGCAGTGATCACAACATGATAAGTTTTACTCTACAAATTGAGAGGGAGAAGGGTAAATCGGAAGTGTCAGTATTACAGTATAGCAAAGGGGATTACAGAGGCATGAGGCAGGAGCTGGCCAAAATTGACTGGAAGGAGGCCCTCGCAGGGAAGATGGTGGAACAGCAATGGCAGGTATTCCTGGGAATAATGCAGAAGTTGCAGGATCAATTTATCCCAAAGAGCAGGAAAGATTCCAAGGGGAGTAAGAGGCACCCGTGGCTGACAAGGGAAGTCAGGGACAGCATAAAAATAAAAGAGCAGAAGTACAACAAAGCAAAGAAGAGTGGGAAGCCAGAGGATTGGGACTCTTTTAAAGAGCAACAGAAGATGACTAAGAAGGCAATATGGGGAGAAAAGATGAGGTACGGGGGTAAACTAGCCAATAATATAAAGGAGGATTGTAAAAGCTTTTTTAGGTATGTAAAGAGGAAAAAAATAGTCAAGGCAAATGTGGGTCCCTTGAAGTCAGAAGCAGGGGAATTTATTATGGGGAACAAGGAAATGGCAGACGAGTTAAACTGTTACTTTGGATCTGTCTTCACTGAGGAGGATACAAGCAATCTCCCAGATGTTCTAGTGGCCAGAGATCCTAGGGTGACGGAGGAACTGAAGGAAATCCACATTAGGCAGAAAATGGTGTTGGGTAGACTGATGGGACTGAAGGCTGATAAATCCCCAGGGCCTGATGGTCTGCATCCCAGAGTACTTAAGGAGGTGTCGCTAGAAATTGTGGACGCCTTGGTGATCATTTTCCAATGTTCTATAGATTCAGGATCAGTTCCTGTGGATTGGAGGGTAGCTAATGTTGTCCCACTTTTTAAGAAAGGAGGGAGAGAGAGAAAACGGGAAATTATAGACCAGTTAGTCTGACATCAGTGGTGGGGAAGATGCTGGAGTCAATTATAAAAGGCGAAATTGCAGAGTATTTGGATAGCAGTAACAGGATTGTTCCGAGTCAGCATGGATTTACGAAGGGGAAATCATGCTTGACTAATCTTCTGGAATTCTTTGAGGATGTAACCAGGAAAATTGACAGGGGAGAGCCGGTGGATGTGGTGTACCTTGACTTTCAGAAAGCCTTTGACAAGGTTCCACATAGGAGATTAGTGGGCAAAATCAGAGCACATGGTATTGGAGGTAGGGTACTGACATGGATAGAAAATTGGTTGACAGACAGAAAGCAAAGAGTGGGGATAAACGGGTCCCTTTCAGAATGGCAGGCAGTAGCTAGTGGGGTACCGCAAGGCTCGGTGCTGGGACCGCAGCTATTTACAATATACATTAATGACTTGGATGAAGGGATTAAAAGTACCATTAGCAAATTTGCAGATGATACAAAGCTGGGTGGTAGTGTGAACTGTGAGGAAGATGCTATGAGGTTGCAGGGTGACTTGGACAGGTTGTGTGAGTGGGCGGATGCATGGCAGATGCAGTTTAATGTGGATAAGTGTGAGGTTATCCACTTTGGTGGTAAGAATAGGAAGGCAGAGTATTATCTGAATGGTGTCAAGTTAGGAACGGGGACGTACAACGAGATCTGGGTGTCCTAGTGCATCAGTCACTGAAAGTAAGCATGCAGGTACAGCAGGCAGTGAAGAAAGCCAATGGAATGTTGGCCTTCATAACAAGAGGATCAAAGAGGTCCTTCTGCAGTTGTACAGGGCCCTAGTGAGACCGCACCTGGAATACTGTGTGCAGTTTTGGTCTCCAAATTTGAGGAAGGATATTCTTGCTATTGAGGGCGTGCAGCGAAGGTTTATTAGGTTAATTCCCGGAATGGCGGGACTTTCATATGTTGAAAGACTGGAGCGACTAGGCTTGTATACACTGGAATTTAGAAGGATAAGAGGAGATCTTATCGAAACATATAACATTATTAAGGGGTTGGACATGTTAGAGGCAGGAAACATGTTCCCAATGTTGGGGGAGTCCAGAACAAGGGGCCACAGTTTAAGAATAAGGGGTAGGCCATTTAGAACTGAGTTGAGGAAAAACTTTTTCAGTCAGAGAGTTGTGAATCTGTGGAATTCTCTGCCTCAGAAGGCAGTGGAGGCCAGTTCTCTGAATGCATTCAAGAGAGAGCTAGATAGAGCTCTTAAGGATAGCGGAGTCAGGGGGTATGGGGAGAAGGCAGGAACGGGGTACTGATTGAGAATGATCAGCCATGATCACAATGAATGGCGGTGCGTACAGGCTCGAAGGGCCAAATGGCCTCCTCCTGCACCTATTTTCCATGTTTCTATGTTTCTATTAAAGTCAACGTAACCCTCGTCGAGTATCCTTCCCTCGAGTATACACTTTGTTGCCTCCTTAAACAATTCAATGAAATTGGTCAGGCACAACCAGCCATGGTGACTCTTTGATATGTTCCTGCCTTTCCATCAGATCATTAATTCTCTCCCTCAATACTTTCTCCATTATTTTCCCCACCACTGATATTATGATCACAGGCCTATCATTACCAGGCTTTTCCCCGCTTCTATTCTTGCGGACATGTTTCCCCTCAGGTGGAATATGGAAATGGGGGATAGAGTTTCAGAATGAGCAGTCACCTGTTTAAGCTGGAGGTGAGGAAGTGTTTCTTATCTCAGCTTTTACGAACTCTCCTCAGTAGAGAGCCCATAGATTGATCTGTAATGGGGTCAATAAGTCTCGAAAGCAATCGGGATTAAGTGGAGTTGAAACTTAGATGAGATCAGCATAACCTTATTGCTTGGTGGAGCAATGTCCTGGGGCTGTGCAGACTACTCCTGCTCTTTTTAATGTCTTAACCTTGGTGGGTCAACAGTCAGATTTCTTTGTATGATTCTAGTTTAGTTTAGAGATACAGCGCAGAAACAGGCCCTTCGGCCCACCGGGTCCGCGCCGACCAGCGATCCCCGCACACTAACACTATCCCACACACACTAGGGGCAATTTACAATTTTTACCAAAGTCAATTAACCTACAAACCTGTACGTCTTTGGAACATGAGAGGAAACTGGAGCGCCTGGAGAAAACACACGTGGTCAGGGGGAGAAAGTACAAGCTTCACACAGACAAGCACCCAGAGTCAGGATCGAACCCGGGTCTCTGGTACGGTAAGGCAGCAACTCTACCGCTGCGCCACCGTGCCGCCCGTAAGATTACAGGGAAATAGTAAATACAGTGCAAATATAAACATATTACCACAACTGAGAGGGCAGAATTATCAAAATGGATATACTAAAGATACTTTCTTAAAAAAATTATGAATGGGACAAGGAGAAGATATTGTAATGAAGAAGGGTTTCAACACAAGACCTCACCTGTCCTTGGCTCCTGGAGATGCCGTCTGACCAGCTGAGTTACTCCTGCACTCTACGTCTTGTTTTGTAAAACAGCATCTGCAGTTCCTTGTGTCTATGAGACGATATTTCCAATATAGTTGAGTTTAGAGATAGCGCGTAAACAGGCCCTTTCGGCCCACCGGGTCCGCGCCGACCAGCGATCCCCGCACATTAACACTATCCTACACCTACTAGGGAGAATTTTTACATTTGCCAAGCCAATGAACCTACAAACCTGCACGTCTTTGGAGTGTGGGAGGAAACCGAAGATTCCGGAGAAAACCCACGCAGGTCACGGGGAGAACGTACAAACTCCATACAGACAGCACCCGTAGTCGGGATGGAACCCGGGTCTCCGGCGCTGCATTCGCTGTAAGGCAGCAACTCTACAGCTGCGCCACCGTGACCAGTACAAGGCATGAAAATAATCCTCTTATCCAGAACAGTCGCTGAGGTGAATAATATATTTGCATTTACAGTAAAATCAAACCTAGTTGAAAAGATATATTTCAGGATGTGATGCTGGAAATGCCCTGCATCCAACCTCAGGGTTAGAGAGTAAATTCCACACAATTGACCTCAGTATATAAGCTGCAATTCTCTGTAACTCACCTTGGCTATTAGGTAAAACCTTGCGTCGGAAGGAACTGCAGGTGCTGGTTTACACTGAAGATGGACACAAAATGCTGGAGTAACTCAGCGGGACAGGCAACATCTCTGAATGGGTAACTGGGTTTCTGGTCGAGAAATCTTCCCTTTAGCTAACAATGATCTTGATAATCCGAGTTTTCCTTGACCCTCACCCTCTTTGATCTCTCGTTTTCACACCTTACACTGGAATTTAGAAGGATGAGAGGAGATCTTATCAAAACATATAAGATTATTAAGGGGTTGGACATGTTAGAGGCAGGAAATATGTTCCCAATGTTGGGGAGTCCAGAACAAGGGGCCACAGTTTAAGAATAAGGGGTAGGCCATTTAGAACTGAGATGAGGAAAAACCTTTTCAGTTAGAGAGTTGTGAATCTGTGGAATTCTCTGCCTCAGAAGGCAGTGGAGGCCAATTCTCTGAATGCATTCAAGAGAGAGCTAGATAGAGCTCTTAAGGATAGCAGAGTCAGGGGGTATGGGGAGAAGACAGGAACGGGGTACTGATTGAGAATGATCAGCCATGATCACATTGAATGGCGGTGCTGGCTCGAAGGGCCGAATGGCCTCCTCTTGCAACTATTGTCTATTGTCTTACCCTTCCTTATCTCTGTGTCTCCCCTCTCCCCTTACTCTGTCTGAAGAAGGGTCTCAACCCGGAACATCACCCATTCCTTCTATCCAGAGATGCTGCCTGACCTGCTGAGTTACTCCAGCATTTTGTGCCTATCTATAATGATAAATTACTTCCCACACCCCCTTTATAAAAATAGTTTCAGCATCCTGAATAAGGTCCAATGTGGAGTCATTCTATGATTCTTTGAATTGAAGGACGAGCCAGTGGAAAGCACTAGAGAGCTGCACATTATCAGTAGTAAGCTATTACGTAGCAGGGGCCTGATGAAAGCACATTTCTGATAAACCTCCTCAGCTCTATGTTAATGGTATGGACTTATTTATCTACACAATATGGGAACAACAATGAACCATTTAATTACTTTAAATTAATTAGCTTCCAGAGGTAAATGAAACATTATTTATGGATATTTATTTATATTTTCCAAGGGAAAATTAAAATTTAGCTTCTCAAAGCACATTACCTAACACTGTGCCAAACAGCCAACTAATAACACCCCTCAATGCACACCTTCATCTTGCCTGATAACAGCCTTTCAACGTCGTGGAGCATATTTACCTCACACAGTTTGCCAAATTCATTCAGTGATCACTGCTCCTCAAACCCAACACATCCCTTCAGTCTGAAGAAGGGTCTCGACCCGAAATGTCACCCATTCCTTCTCTCCTGAGATGCTGCCTGACCTGCTGAGTTACTCCAGCATTTCGTGAATAAATACCTTCGATTTGTACCAGCATCTGCAGTTATTTTCTTATACATCTCTTCATAAAATGTGCAAGAGTGAACTGCAGATGCTGGTTTAAATCGAAGACAGACACAGAATGCTGGAGTGACACAGCGGGTCAGGCAGCATCTCTGGAGAGAAGGGATGGGTGACGTTTCGGGTCGAGACCCTTCCTCAGACTGCTTTTATGGGTTAAAATGTGGTCGTATAGTCAGAGGGCCAGAGGAATCACAGAGGTGGAGCAGCAAGAGAGCATGTTGCTGAGAAAGGAGGAGAACTTCCACAAAGTCTGCAGAAGGGTCTCGACCCGAAACGTCACCCATTCCTTCTCTCCAGAGATGCTGTCTGACCCGCTGAGTTACTCCAGCGTTTTGTGCCTACATCCCTTTACAACCGCATTTACTGAGAAGTGCAGGTCCTCTCTTGAGCATAAGGATAGGCAAAAATCGCCTCTTTTTTTGTAATAAACTATTTAACATATTTTTTTTGTATTTTCAACTTTAGTTTAGTTCAATTTAGTTTAGTTTAGAGATACAGGGCAGAAACAGGAACGTTGGCCCACCAGGTCCACGCCGACCAGCGATCCCCGCACATTAACACTACCATATATGCCCTAGGGACAATTTACATTCATACCAAGCCAGACACAAAATGTCTGAAGAAGGGTCTCGACCCAAAACATCACCCATTCCTTCTCTCCAGAGATGCTGCCTGTTACTGAGTTACTCCAGCATTTTGTGTCTACCTTCGACTTAAACCAGCATCTGCTTATTTCTTTCCTACACCATACCAAGCCAGTTAACCTACAAACTTGCACGTCTTTGGAGTGTGGGAGGAAACCGAAGATCTCGGAGAAAACCCACGCAGGTCACGGGGAGAACATACAAACTCCGTACAGACGGCACCCGTAGTCGGGATCAAACCCCCGTCTCTGGCACTGAGAGTGCTGCAAGGCAGCAACTCTACCGCTGCGCCACCGCGCAATGCCACCTTGTTAAATTCCCCATTTTATTGAGCTGCCTATATTTGTATAACAGTGGTTTAAAGATTCTTCATAAGTGATAGGAGCATAATTAGGCCATTTGGCCCATCAAATCTACTCCGCCGTTCAATCTTGGTTGATCTATCTTCCCTCTCAACCCCATTCTCCTGCCTTCTCCCCGTAACCCCTGACACCCGTACTAATCAATTCTTCAGTGTGGGTAGTAGAGTGTTAAAGACTCATTGCATGCTGCAGATGGACATCGAACACTGACCATTGTGTGCACGTCGCATGCAAAGGACAATACAATGAGTCTGGGGCAGGCTCAGGTCCCAGGGATTGATGAGTTGTGGCGACCTGCAATAGAAACATAGAAACATAGACAATAGGTGCAGGAGGAGGCCATTTGGCCCTTTGAGCCAGCACCGCCATTCATTGTGATCATGGCTGATCATCCACAATCAGTACCCTGTTCCTGCCTTCTCCCCATACCCCCTGACTCCGCTATCTTTAAGAGCTCTTTCTACCTCTCTCTTGAAAGCATCCAGAGAATTGGCCTCCACTGCCTTCTGAGGCAGAGAATTCCACAGATTCACAACTCTCTGAGTGAAAACATTTTTCCCCATTTCCGTTCTAAATGGCCTACCCCTTATTCTTAAACCGTGGCCCCTGGTTCTGGACTCCCCCAACATTGGGACCATGTTTCCTGCCTCTAACGTGTCCAATCCTTTAATAATCTTATATGTTTCAATAAGATCCCCTCTCATCCTTCAAAATTCCGGTGTATCCAAGCCCAGTCGCTCCATTCTTTTAACATATGACAGTCCCGCCATCCTGGGAATTAACCTCGTGAACCTACGCTGCACTCCATCAAAAGCAAGAATGTCCTTCCTCAAATTTGGAGAGTGTTGTGCAGGAAGGAACTGCAGACGCTGGTTTAAATCGAAGATAGACACAAAAAGCTGGAGTAACTCAGCAGGACAGACAGCATCTCTGGATAAATAGAATAGGGTCTTGACCTGAAACGTCACCTGTTCCTTTTCTCCAGAGAGGCTGTGACCCGCTGAGCTCCTCCAGCTCTTTGTGTCGATCTTCTTGTCAGTGTTTTGATCTTTTTGACTTATCATATCATATCATATATCTACAGCCGGAAACAGGCCTTTTCGGCCCTCCAAGTCCGTGCCGCCCAGTGATCCCCGTACATTAACACTATCCTACACCCAGTAGGGACAATTTTTACATTTACCCAGCCAATTAACCTACATACCTGTACTTCTTTTGTTCGGAATTGACGATCTCGCGGGCGGGCACGGAAAATCCACTTTGCCAGCTTAGAAAGTGCTGCACTGCTGAAGGGGTCATATTTGGGTTGATGTGGAAGTGGACATGAGCTATGGTTAGTATAGTAAGACCTGAGTAATCTCCTGGACAAGTTTCGATCGCCTAGCTTGGGGTCAGAGAGGAATTTCCCGGATTTTTTTCCCAAATTGGCCTGAGTTTTTATCCGGTTTTTCCCCTCTCCCAGGAGATCACACGGTTCTTTTGGGTGGGAAGAAGGGTGATAGTGGGAAGGGGGTTGGGGTGGGATCAGCCATGATCGTATTGAATGGCGGAGCGGGCTCGAGGGGCCGGTTGGCCTACTCCTGCTCCTGTGTTCTTGTGTTCTTGTGTTAACATCAAGTCTCCACCCATGGCTTCAGTTGGAAATTAACATGTCCATTGCAATAAAAAGAGGAGCAAGGCAGGCAAATTTATTAAAACAAATGTTCTGATGATTATCACTTTGCACATTGTGGAAGGTGGCTGCTCATTTTCACGTTACCTCTTCCCATTACCTCAGCGTAAAATGCCACTTCCTCCTTTCAGAATAAAATGGTCGTTCCTCGAGTCGTCATTAATACGACATCTGCAAAATGCCGTCACAAGCAGCAAAATCTCCGTGTAAAATGGTTCCAACCTGAGCAATATGGAATTACAAGTCAGCGCAGTTGTGAGCAGCCATTCGGCAATAGAATGAACAAAATGAGCAAGAAACTATCACAAAGTCAAATGTTGGTGTCAGTAACCACGAGTTATAAAATGCCAAGATGTGAAGAATGTGAGTAGACTCCCCCTCAAGACTGCTCAACATTTAAAACAAAAATCAGGGCTCGTCCCCTGTAAACGAGGCACCCCATCTGGGCGTTTATTCAACCTGCTATATATTATGTGATATTTATAAGCAGCTGCTCCCAAACCAGAAATAAACTGCTGCCTGTTCATGCACATTCATCCAAATGATCCGCGATGCGGTCTGTCTGTCATTTATTTCATTCCTCTACATTGTCACAGCCAACTCCACTTTCTCACTCACACTTTCTCCAAAACCCAAGTCATTAATTCACAGCTAACACGTCTGTCAGGCCGGTATCGTCTTGATTAGTGCTGTTATTCTAATCAAAAGGCTGATAATTAAGATCATCCATCTGTGGAGTTCTAAGTGCTAACTAGAACTGAAGAACAAATTAACATTATTTAGGTGTTGCTTAACCACTGTCACTTGCTAATCATATCGGCAGATACAGTATATATGAATTGCATTAGTGCAGTGGTGTTACTGTTGTTAACTACTGTTATGGATTTAAAGGAACTTCGAACAGAGAAGTAAAAGATTAATGCAATCCAGCTTTAGCAGTGCCAGGGACAATAAATTAAAATAGATCTCTTTGTGTTACAGTTTTGCTAATCATGCCTTTTTTTTGTGATTACGCATGATTAAAAAGAACTTTGCCAGAAGTTGGGTTTCTCTCTCTCATCCCCGACAGTTGAGAGAAAATAAAAGGCGAACATCTTGCGATTTGACAACTGCTCAACAAGATTGTTGGCACGCGCCTCTGTTGAAGAAGACAGCGCGTTGCCGAGGCCCTTGTTCACGACAGAATGCACAAACTCTGCTACCAGCAAAACGCACAGCCATTGATTGGTTTGTGGTAGAATCCAACCAGCGTCCACTGACTGAAGCAGGGAGTTTCCATGGCTACAGGTGTGTGCAGCGATACTTTGACCAATCCACCTTCTACCTCATCGTTCATAAACAAGAGCAGCAAGCCGGCAGCCGAACACTGCGGAAGAGAGCGAGTTATCCATATCACTTAAACTAAATGCTAGAGTTGCTGCCTTACAGCGCTCACAGCGCCAGAGACCCGGGTTCCATCCCCACTACGGGTGCTGTCTGTACGGAGTTTGTACGTTCTCCCCGTGACCTGCGTGGGTTTTCTCCGAGATCTTCGGTTTCCTCCCACACTCCAAAGACGTACAGGTTTCTAGATTAAATGGCTTGATATAAGTGTAAATTGTCCCTAGTGGGTGTAGGATAGTGTTAATGTGCGGGGATCGCTGGTCGGCGCGGACCCGGTGGACCGAACGGCCTGCTTCTGCACAGTATCTCTAAACTAAACCACGTCTCTGTTTGCTTCATCACCCTCCATCAATGGTCACCCTCATTCCTGCCATTGCCAAATTGCAATGCTTTGCAATGCTTTCTTGATTGACCTACTCGGCGATATTTATTCACAAAATGCTGGAGTAACTCAGCGGGTCAGGCAGCATCTCAGGAGAGAAGGAATGGGTGATGTTTCGGGTCGAGACCCTTCTTCAGTCTGAAGAATGGTCTCGACCCGAAACGTCACCCATTCCTTCTCTCCTGAGATGCTACCTGACCCGCTGAGTTTCTCCAGCATTTTGTGAATAAGTACCAGCATCTGCAGTTATTTTCTTACACGACCTTCTCGGCGAAGTCATCAATCTGAAGTATTGATAAGGAACCTCATTGAAACTTGCCAAATAGTGAAAGGCTTGGATAGAGTGGATGAAGGAGAGAATGTTTCCACTAGTGGGAGAGTCTAGGACCAGAGGTCACAGCCTCAGAATTTAGTTTTGTTTATAGTTTAGAGATACAGCACGGAAACAGGCCCTTCGGCCCACTGGGTCCGAACCGACCAGCGATCCCCGCACATTAACACTATCCTACACCCACTAGGGACAATTTTTACATTTACCAAGCCAATTAACCTACAAACCTGTGACTTGACCACAACTCTACTGTGGCTGGTGGGACGTCTTTGGAGTGTGAGAAGAAACCAAAGACCCCGGAGGAAACCCTTGCGGTCACGGGGGAGAACGTACAAACTCCATACAGACAGCACCCATAGTCGGGATCGAACCTGGTCGCTGTCAGGCAGCAACTTACCGCTGCACCACTGTGACCGCCCAAAGGAACTTCCTTTAGGAAGGAGATGAGGAGGAATTTCTTTAGTTAGAGGGTGGTGAATCTGTGGAATTCTTTGCCACAAAAAGCTGTAGAGAACAAGTCAGTGGATATTTTTAAGACGGAGATAGATAGATTCTTGATTTGTACTGGTGCCAAGGGTTTTAGGGAGAAGGCAGGAGTAGATTGAGAGGGAGAGATAGATTAGCCATGATTAAATGGCAGAGTAGACTTGATGGGCCAAATGGCTTAATTCTGCTCCAATCGCTTATGACCTTATGACCATTAACTCCATTTCACTCTCTTACATAGAAACGTAGACACATAGAAATTAGGTGCAGGAGGAGGACATTCGGCCCTTTGAGCCAGCACCACCATTCATTGTGATAATGGCTGATCGTCCACAATCAGTAACCCGTGCCTGCCTTCTCCCCATATCCCTTGATTCCACTAGCCCCCAGAGCTCTATCCAACTCTTACACCTGCTACCGGAGTTTCTCAGTCTTTCCAACGTTTTCTGTTTCTATTTACAGATGTTTGTTACATGTCCTCAAGCTAAAAATACCCTTTTTCTGTCATGTCTGTTCCAACCAACCAAAACTGCCTCTTTGTTGACTTCAGAAAGCATTACCTGCATTCACAAACCTCTCTCTCATTTAGTTTAGATTGTTTATTGTTGTCTGGACTGAGGTGCAGGAAAAAGTTTTTGTTGCGTGTTATCCAGTCAGTGGAAAGACAATACATTGATTACAATCGGGCCATTACAATGTACAGATAAAGGGAATAACGGTTAGTGCAAGATAAAGCCAGTACGATCGAAGATAGTCCAAGTAGTGTAGGAAAATACATTAGTGTAGGAAAATAACTGCAGATGCTGGTACAAATCGAAGGTATCACAAAATGCTGGAGTAACTCAGCAGGTCAGGCAGCATCTCTGGAGAGAAGGAATGGGTGACATTTCAGGTCGAGACCCTTCCTCAGACTGAGGAATGCACAGCGTCTTTTACACAGGGTAGGGAAGTCAAGAACAAGACCTAGCTTTAAGGTGAGAGGGGAAGGATGGAAGAAAACTGAGGGGCAACGTTCATTCGGAACTACACGGAACGAGCTCTTCAAGCATCTATGGTAGAGGTATTTCAAAGACACTTGTTGGTGAAACCTCACTTGGACTGAGCTTTAAAGTGGAGGGGCAAAGCTTATGGGAGATGTGCGGGCAGGATGTTTACACAGAATGTGGTGGGTGCCTGGGATGCACTGCCAGTGATGGCGGTGGATGCAGATATATTAATGGTGTTTGAGACTTTCTCTCCCCTCTCTCCTAGATGCTGCCTGACCTGCTGAGTTACTCCAGCATTTTCTGATACCGAAGATAGTCCAAGGGTCTCCAATAAAGAAGATGGTAGTTCAGGATAGTAGTTCTCTAGTTGTGGTTCCATCCCCTCCAATACCTCACCAGCCACAGTAAAGTTATGGGAAAGTCACTCAACCATGGATCCAAAGATGTAAGTCTGAATTATGTCAGATGTAAGTAAGAAAGAATGGGTCAACTGGGCTTGTATTCACTGGAATTTAGAAGGATGAGAGGGGATCTTATAGAGACACATAAAATTGTAAAAGGACTGGACAGGCTAAATGTAGGAAAAATGTTCCCCATGTTATCATATCATATCATATATATACAGCCGGAAACAGGCCTTTTCGGCCCTCCAAGTCCGTGCCGCCCAGCGATCCCCGTACATTAACACTATCCTACACCCACTAGGGACAATTTTTACATTTACCCAGCCAATTAACCTACATACCTATACGTCTTTGGAGTTGGGGGAGTCCAGAACCAGGGGGTCACAGTTTAAGAATAAGGGGTAGGCCATTTTGGACTGAGATGAGGAAAAACTTTTTCACCCAGAGAGTTGTGAATCTGTGGAATTCTCTGCCACAGAAGGCAGTGGAGGCCAATTCACTGGATGTTTTCAAGAGAGAGTTAGATAGAGCTCTTGGGGCTAATGGAATCAAGGGATATGGGGAGAAAGCAGGAACGGGGTACTGATTTGGGATGATCAACTATGATCATGTTAAATGGCGGTGCTGACTCGAAGGCCTACTCCTGCACCTATTTTCTATGTTTCTATGTTCCTATCCCCTCCAATACCCCACCAACTACAAAAGAGTTGTAGTTAAGTCACTGGACCAACAGGCAAAATCTGCATCTGAATCCTACCACTGAAGTTTGAATTTAAATCTTTAAATAGAACTTGCAAATAGTTAGTCTCGGACATGGTGACCACAAAGTGGCAGTATTTCAAAAACGACCCATCCAGCTTAATGATGAGCTACAGAGAGGGAAATTTGGCATTCTTTTCCATACTGATTTAAATGCTTGTATACACTGGAACTTAGAAGGATGAGAGGGGATCTTATCGAAACATATAAGATTATTAAGGGGTTGGACACGTTTGAGGCAGGAAACATGTTCCCAATGTTGGGGGAGTCCAGAACAAGGGGCCACAGTTTAAGAATAAGGGGTAGGCCATTTAGAACGGAGATGAGGAAAAACTTTTTCAGTCAGAGTTGTAAATCTGTGGAATTCTCTGCCTCAGAAGGCAGTGGAGGCTAATTCTCTGAATGCATTCAAGAGAGAGCTGGATAGAGCTGGATAGAGCTCTTAAGGATAGCGGAGTCAGGGGGTATGGGGAGAAGGCAGGAACGGGGTACTGATTTAGAATGATTTAGAATGATCAGCCATGATCACATTGAATGGAGGTGCTGGCTCGAATGCCGCCAACTGTCGAGGTTTAGCGCTACTGCAGCTCAACGTTCAAGGCCTTACCACCACCAAGCTCGGGGCGGCACGGTGGCGCAGCGGTAGAGTTGCTGCCTTAAAGCGAATGCAGCGCCGGAGACTCAGGTTCGATCCTGACTACGGGTGCTGTCTGTATGGAGTTTATACGTTCTCCCCGTGACCTGCGTGGGTTTTCTCCGAGATCTTTGGTTTCCTCCCACACTCCAAAGACGTACAGGTTTGTAGGTTAATTGGCTGGGCAAATGTAAACATTGTCCCTAGTGCGTGTAGGATAGTGTTAGTGTGCGGGGATCGCTGGGCGGCACGGACTCGGTGGGCCGAAGGGTCTGTTTCTGCGCTGTATCTCTAAATCTAAATCTAAATCAACGTCATCGAACAGAAGTCCTTTTCTCTAATCTGACATTAATCTTTTTCATGCTCCCCCTTTCATTTATAATTCTTCCTACTCTGCATCTCATTCCCTCACAGTTTACTGTTTAGTTTATTGTCACGTGTATCGAGGTACAGTGAACAGCTTTTGTTGCGTGCTAACCAGTCAGCGGAAAGACAAAACAAGATTACAATCGGGCCATTTACAGTGTATTGATACATGATAAGGGAATAACGTTTAGTGCAAGGTAAAGCCAGCAAAGTCCGATCAAGGATAGTGCGAGGGTCACCAATGAGGTAGATGGTAGTTCAGCACTGCTCTCTGGTTGTGGTAGGATGATTCAGTTGCCTGATAACAGCTGGGAAGATATCCAGGTGCCTCAAGGTACCTTTTCGGCAGAATCCTTAAAACCTCTTCCCTTAACAGGGTTTCCCTTCTAGATTTAGATTTTTAGATTTAGAGATACAGCGCGGAAACAGGCCCTTCGGCCCACCGAGTCTGCGCCGCCCAGCGATCCCCGCACACTAACACTATCCTACACCCACTAGGGACAATTTTTACATTTTACCCAGTCAATTAACCTACAAACCTGTACGTCTTTGGAGTGTGGGAGGAAACCGAAGATCTCGGAGAAAACCCACGCAGGTCACGGGGAGAACGTACAAACTCCGTACAGACAGCACCCGTAGTCAGGATCGAACCTGAGTCTCCGGCGCTGCATTCGCTGTAAGGCAGCAACTCTACCGCTGCGCCACCGTGCCGCCACTTTCGATCCCATCAGTGAAGTACAAATGGACACAAGAGACATGGTGACTTACATACACTGATCCATTGTTCTTGCTGGTGGTAGATAACTAACCACATCCTACCAAAAAGTTTGATCGAGTTGCACACTCATTAACTGTTAGTGTGAAAAAATATTTTGTGACTTCCAATTATACTCATTGGATGGATTTACAATGAAAAAGAATATGATTTGTGGAATTACTTGATGTATCAATAACTGACCAATATTTGAGGTAGGTTAGTAAAACTGATTTATTAGACTGTGTACAGCATCTACAGATACTTAGATGTGTAGGAAGGAACTGGTTTAAACTGAAGACGGACACAAAGAGTAACTCAGCGGGTTATCTCCAGAGATGCTGTCTGTCTGCTCCATTAGAATGGGCAGCACAGTGGCACAGCGGTAGAGTTGCTGCCTTACAGTTCCAGGGACCCGAGTTCGATCCTGACGATGGGTGCTGTTTGTACGGAGTTTGTATGTTCTCCTGGGTTTTCTCTTGAACTATTGGGTGCTCTGGTTTCCTCCCACACTCCAAAGACGTACAGGTTTGTAGGTTTATCGGTTTTAGTAAGATTGTAAAATTGTCCGACATGTGTATGATAGAGCTAGTACACAGGGTGATCGATGGTCGGCAGGGAATTAGTGGGCCGAAGGGCCTGTTTCTGCACTGTATCTCAAACTAAAATGTTGCAAGTTTCAACTAAATCTCCACCCATCTTCCAAACACAAGATAGCATTATCCTAGTTTGCTTATGACAAACCTTCCATACCTGAAATCAATATGGTAAACCATTCCTGCACTCCCTCTGTTATAAGTATATCCGTTCTTAATTAGGCATCCAGATCTGTACATGATATTCCAGATGAGGTGCCACTAGGGTTTTTAATAACTGGAAAAACACATCTCTACTAAAGGCCAACTTGCACTGAAGGCCAACATACCATTTGCCTACCTAATTGTTTAACCTAATCTTTTGAGTAATGCTTAGTATTTAATTAGCATCACAAAAGCAGATGGATTGGTCATAATCTCAGAGGTGTGTTTAGAATCTTAATCGCTCACCTTCACAGTATTCCCCGTCCTCAAAATGCGCAGCCCACATTCACGAGTTCCTGTGCATCAATCCAATTCACATGGCAACCGATCCCTCTGAGAAACTCCCACCAGGAAACAGGCCCTTTCGGCCCACCGGGTCCGCGCCGACCAGCGATCCCCGCACATTAACACTATCCTATACCCTTCTAGGGACAATTTTTACATTTACCAAGCCAATTAACCTACATACCTGCACGTCTTTGGAGTGTGGGAGGAAACCGAAGATCTCGGAGAAAACCCACGCAGGTCACGGGGAGAACGTACAAACTCCTTACAGACAACACCCATAGTCGGGATCGAACCCGGGTCCCCAGGGCTGCATTCGCTGTTAGTTAATAGTCAAAAGACAATAGGTGCAGGAGGAGGCCATTCGGCCCTTCGAGCCACAACTCGACCGCTGCACCACATGTTTGAGTATGAATTGAAATGCTAATCATCCATAGTAACATAGAAACATAGAAACATACAAAATAAGTGCAGGAGTAGGCCATTTGACCCTTCGAGCCAGCACCGCCATTCAATATGATCATGGTTGATCATCCAGAATCATTACCCCGTTCCTGCTTTCTTCCCATAGCCCTTGATTATTTTAGCACTAAGAGCCATATCTAACTCTCTCTTGAATACATCCAGTGATTTGACCTCGACTGCCTTCTGTGGCAGAGAATTCCACAGATTCACAACTCTCTGGGTAAAAAAAGATCTTCCTCATCTCAGTCCTAAATGGCCTACCCCATATTCTTAAACTGTGGCCCCTGGTTCTGGACTCCCCCAACATTTTTCTTGCATCTAGTCAGTCCAATCCCTTAAGAACTGCATATGTTTCTATAAGATCCCCTCTCATCTTTCTAAATTCCAGTGTAAACAAACCCAGTTAACCCATTCTGTCATTCAAAATTGATTAATCCAGTTAAAAGTTCTTAGAAAGACCTCTGATTTATTTATTTTTTGTTTATACATAGGCATTTCATGTCAAAATGGAATGAGTTTAGTTTGAACAAAAATCTGCTGCTTGGAATTTAATTTTCCCCACCTGGCAAGTAATCTGTTTGTGAATATGTAATTCTACTGAAACTGTCTCCCACTTGATATTCTATTGAAGTGAAAACCCCACTGGAACAAATTAAATTGTGTTTGATTACTTGGATGTAATTCAGAGATTCTGACTGTAATGTGGAAAACTGTATCAAACAGCTGACTGGAGAGGAAAGGAGAGTTGAAATTTGTGTATGAAGGAACTGCAGATGCTGGTTTACACCACAGATAGACACAAAATGCTGGAGTAACTCATCGGGATGGCAGCATCTGTGGATTTTTAGATTACATTTTTTTTTTTAGAGATACAGCGTGGAAACAGGCCCTTCGGCCCACCGAGTCCGCGCTGCCCAGCGATCCCCGCACATTAACACTATCCTACACACACTAGGGACAATTTTTACATATTACCCAGCCAATTAACCTAGAAACCTGTACGTCTTTGGAGTGTGGGAGGAAACCGAAGATCTCGGAGAAAACCCACGCAAGTCACGGGGAGAACGTACAAACTCTGTACAGACGGCGCCCATAGTCAGGATCGAACCTGAGTCTCCGGCGCTGCATTCGCTGTAAGGCAGCAACTCTACCGCTGCGCCACCGTGCCGCAGAAGGAATGGGTGACGTTTCGGGTTATCTGAAGAAGGGTCTCGACCCTGTTTTGGTTGAACCTTCACTCAGTCAGGCTCAACACCAGGGGGAAGCCTTTCTAAGCCCTTCATGTATGAAAGGGTCTCCTTTCAATACAAGATAACAAAAGATGCACTGCAAGAGTTGCCAGTTCATTTCTGACATTTTAGCGAAACATAAAATAATGTCAAAAATCCATCAAATTGAATCAGTAGCCAGAAATTATCAAGGAAGGAACATATTTTCCTTGGATCAATGTCCTCTTTGATGTCTCGTTTTTACACCTTGCCCTCCCAATTCTCTGTGTCTTCCTCTTCCCTGACTCTTGGTCTGAAGAAGGTTCTCGACCTGAAACGTCACCCTTTCCTTCTCTCCAGAGATGCTGCCTGTCCTGCTGAGTTACTCAGCTGCTCCACTGCAACACCACCATAATTATGTCTCATGGTCTCCGTTCTAACACACGATCTCTTGTTCCATTGCTCCCACACAACCCCTCTGCAACATGTTGGTTTCAGACTGTTCTGAGTCCCACCAAACGGTCAACCGCCTGGCAAGCCCTGTTTCACTTTCCACAATTCACTTTCCACAAAGGAAAAAGATGTAACAGGAATCTGAGGGGTAACATTTTCACACAGAGGGTGGTTGGTGTATGGAACAAGCTGCCAGAGGAGGTAGTTGAGGCTGGGACTATCCCAACATTTAAGAAACAGTTCGACGGGTACATGGATAGGACAGATTTGGAGGGATATGAACCAAACACGGGCAGGTTTAGATTTAGTTTAGAGATACAGCGCAGAAACAGGCCCTTACGGCCCACCAGGTCCACGCCGACCAGCGATCCCCGCACGTTAACACTATCCTACACCCACTAGGGACAATTTTTACATTTACCCAGCCAATTAACCTACAAACCTGTACGTCTTTGGAGTGTGGGAGGAAACCGAAGATCTCGGAGAAAACACACGCAGGTCACTGGGAGAACGTACAAACTCCGCACAGACAGCACCCGTGGTCGGGATGGAACCCGGATCTCCGGCGCTGCATTCGCTGTAAGGCAGCAACTCTACCGCTGCACCACGGTGCTGGGACATGTTGGCCGGTGTGGGCAAGTTGGGCTGAAGGGCCTGTTTCCACGCTGTATCACTCTATGACTCTATGACTCTAATGCTATCTGAGTGATTTCTGTCTTTTCTGTTTTTATTATTAGGGATGTGAGCACCAGAATGAGAATCATCTGTTATTGTTATCAGGCCAGAAAAAATAACCATTGGCAGTTTGGGAGCCGCAATAAGTCAGCAATCACTTAGGTGATGGGGGTGTAGTGATGGTTACAGCACGAAGAGAAGAATGTTATACTCCACCTTGCTGTGGGTGGAAACCGAAGGTCGGTCAGGAATGCTCCTCTTGAGGTTAACAGAGGCACGGATAAAGGTTACATCAGCAAAAGAGCTGAGCCAGTGTTTAAAGTAGGCAGTCTTGCCGATAATCACTGGTGGGCTGATGAAGCACTTTCACCCCCTCAACATGTTTGTGAAGTCATGGCAAATAATTGACCCAAAACGTCACCCTTTCCTTCTCTCCAGAGATGCTGCCTGTCCCAATAAGTTACTCCAGCATTCTGTGTCTATGTCGATTACTTGAATGTACACTTCACCATGTGATTCACGCCTTACCTTTCCTTACATCTGTGTCTCCCTCTCCCCTGACTATCAGTCTGAAGTAGGATCTCGACTAGAAACGTCGCCCATTCCTTCTCTCCAGAGATGCTGCCTGACCTGCTGAGGTACTCCAGCATTTTGTGTCTATGTCGATTACTTGAATGTACACCTCACCATGTGTTTTACTCCTTACTGACATCAGTGGTGGGGAAGATGCTGGAGTCAATTATAAAAGACGAAATTGCGGAGCATTTGGATCGCAGTAACAGGATCGTTCCGAGTCAGCATGGATTTACGAAGGGGAAATCGTGCTTGACTAATCTACTGGAATTTTTTGAGGATGTAACTAGGAAAATTGACAGGGGAGAGCCGGTGGATGTGGTGTAACTCGACTTTCAGAACGCCTTCGACAAGGTCCCACATAGGAGATTGGTGGGCAAAATTAGAGCCCATGGTATTGGAGGTAGGGTACTGACATGGATAGAAAGTTGGTTGACAGACAGAAAGCAAAGAGTGGGGATAAATGGGTCCCTTTCAGAATGGCAGGCAGTGACTAGTGGGGTACCGCAAGGCTCGGTGTTGGGACCGCAGCTATTTACAATATACATCAATGACTTGGATGAAGGGATTAAAAGTACCATTAGCAAATTTGCCGATGATACAAAGCTAGGTGGCAGTGTGAACTGTGAGGAAGATGCTATGAGGTTGCAGGGTGACTTGGACAGGTTGTGTGAGTGGGTGGATGCATGGCAGATGCAGTTTAATGTAGATAAGTGTGAGGTTATCCACTTTGGTGGTAAGAATAGGAAGGCAAATTATTATCTGAATGGTGTCAAGTTAATTTGAGGAAGGATATTCTTGCTATTGAGGGCATGCAGCATAGGTTTACTAGGTTAATACCCGGAATGGCGGGACTGTCGTATGTTAAAAGACTGGAGCGACTAGGCTTGTATACACTGGAATTTAGATGGATGAGAGGGGATCTTATCGAAACGTATAAAATTATTAAGGGGTTGGACACGTTAGAGGCAGGAAACATGTTCCCAATGTTGGGGGAGTCCAGAACCAGGGGCCACAGTTTAAGAATAAGGGGTAGGCCATTTAAAACAGAGATGACGAAAAACGTTTTCAGTCAGAGAGTTGTGAATCTGTGGAATTCTCTGCCTCAGAGGGCAGTGGAGGCCAATTCTCTGAATACATTCAAGAGAGAGCTAGATAGAGCTCTTAAGGATAGCGGAGTCAGGGGGTATGGGGAGAAGTCAGGAACGGGGTACTGATTGAGAATGGTCAGCCATGATCACATTGAATGGCGGTGCTGGCACGAAGGGCCGAATGGCCTTCTCCTGCACCTATTTTCTATTGTCTATTGTCTATTACCTTTCCTTAAACCTGTGTCTCCCTCTTCCCTGACTCTCAGTCTGAAGAAGGGTCTCGACCCGAAACGTGACCCATTCCTTCTCTCCAGAGATGCTGCCTGTCCCGCTAAGTTACCCCAGCATTTTGTGTCTATATTGCCTTGATTGCTGAAGTACGCATTTACCAACAACTAGTAAATGAGTGGAATTTGTTTTCAGAATGGAATAGGCTGATCTGTCTGTGACAAACTAATTTTTTGTTGCTAACCTTACCACAGAGACTGATTATTTTATTCAACTTTGTGTTGCAGCAGAGAAAAGTTGTATCAATATCACTGGAGAATAATAAAAAATGTATTAATCTAATAATTTCTCAATCAATTTGAATCTTTTACATCTCATAATTGTCCATGCTAACAGGTTTCCAAAAATGTCAATAAAGGCAAAAGATAAAGGAATATGAATATCCAGAAGTATGAAAATAAATGTAAATGTACATGTATTAATGGATGGGTATTTGCATTGATTTAATGCTTCAGTGCATTCATATTCTCATAGCTTTTCGGTAGCATTAGTGTTATCTTCACTGCATACTCCAAAGGAATACATGACATGTTGAATTTGTAGAAGTGTCTCCAGACTTTATTTCCAAGCCCTGAGTAAGCTTCCTTGAATCAATTTGGTTTGATTTTGCAAATTTAAATCTGTTTCAAGTTAAATATTTCATGAAGTTACATATTCATATTACATATTACATATTCCCAGCCCCAATTAATATGAGTGCTCACACATATCAAAAATCATTTCACATAACAAACTTCCTTTTGGAATGTGTAGGGGGAAACTGCAGATGCTGATTCAAGCCGAAGATAGACACAAAAAGATGGAGTAACTCAGCGGGTCAGGCAGCATCTCTGGAGTGAAGGAATGGGTGACGATTTTTGGTCGAGACCCTTCTTCAGACTGAGAGTCAGGGGAAAGGGACTCTCAGTCTGAGGGGAAAAGTTTGTAAACTACTTAAAGATGTCACTGTGGTCGAAAAAGAAACCAGTTCTAGAAGGAAAGACTGGATGCTGAGATGCTGTCTCCTGCTTTCTGTGTCTATCTTCTGTTTGGAGTGTACTACTTTTTTGCTTTGCTCGATCAATTTGAAACACTAGATTGGATTCCAGTCTTTCCTTCTAGAACTGGTTTATTTTTCGACCACAGGAACTTACCATTTATAATAATAATAATAATAATAATAATAATATTCATTTATTGTCATTGCAACGAGTACAACGAAATTAAAAAAAAAAAAATAGCCAATCCTGACGGTGCGTACAAACATATATGCAATAAATGCAAAAACAAATAAATACATAAATACAATTATATTAAGTACAAGATTTTTTAACGGTGTTGCCTAGTGCAAAGGTAGTGTTCAGTTCTCGTATGGCCCTGGGGTAAAAACTGTTCTTAAGTCTGTTTGTTCGGGATTTGATCGACCTGAAACGTCGACCAGAGGGCAGATGAACAAACAGACGGTGGCCGGGGTGGGATGGATCTTTTATTATTTTGCCTGCTCTACTGAGGCAGCGTAGGCTGAACAGGTGCTCCAGGGAGAGCAGTGAGCAGCCGATGATCTTCTGGGCCGTCGTGATGACCCTCTGAAGGGCCTTCCTGTCCTTTTCTGAGCAGCTGGCATACCAGGTGGTTATACAGTATGCCAGCACACTCTCGATGGAGCAGCGATAGAAGGACAACATGAGCTTCTCCTGCAGGTTGGTTTTCCTGAGGATCCTCAGGAAGTGGAGTCTCTGCTGTGCCTTCTTTACTGTGGTGTTGGTGTTGGTAGACCAGGTAAGATCCTCTGCGATGTGCGTACCCAGGAACCTGAAAGCGGGTACCCTTTCCACACAGACCCCATTGATGTAGAGTGGGTCGTATTCTACACTGGTTTTTCTAAAGTCAATTATAAGTTCCTTTGTTTTGGAGGAGTTCAGGACCAGATTGTTCACTGAACACCATGCTGCCAGCCTTTGGATTTCATCCCTATAGGCTGTCTCATCTCCTCCTGAGATGAGTCCAACCACAGTCGTGTCATCCGCGAACTTGATGATGGTGTTGGTGGTATGGGTGGGGGCGCAGTCGTGAGTGTAGAGGGAGTAAAGGATGGGGCTCAACACACAGCCCTGTGGTGAGCCGGTGCTCAGTGTAATGAGGAGAGGTGAGGGCCTATTTTGACGGTCTGGGGGCGGTTGGTCAGGAAGTCCTTGATCCATTGGCAGATGGTTTGGGAAAATCCAAGGTCGGAAAGTTTGGTGACCAGTCTGCTCGGGATGACCGTGTTAAAGGCAGAGCTGAAGTCGAGGAAGAGCATCCTCACATAGCTCCCCTGGTGTTCAAGGTGGGTCAGTGCAGTGTGAAGAGCAGTGTCGATGGCATCCCCTGTAGACCTATTTGCTCTGTAGGCAAACTGGTGTGGGTCGAAGGTGGGTGGGAGGCTGGCTTTGATGTGCTGCAGGACCAGTCTCTCGAAGCACTTTGTGATGACCGGTGTGAGTGCTACCGGACGGTAGTCGTTAAGGCCGCTGATGACAGGCTTTTTCGGCAGTGGGATGATTGTGGCGGACTTCAGGCAGGGAGGGATGGTGGATTTTAAAAGGGACAGGTTGAAGATTTTTGTGAAGACCTCAGATAATTGGTCTGCACATTCCCTCAGCACTCTGCCCGTCACACCATCGGGGCCTGCAGCTTTCCTGGGATTCACTGCTCTGAGCACGCGCTTAACATCATACTCCTGCACAGACATCATACTCCTGCACAAAATTTCAGTAGCAAAAATACAGTAACATTTTAGCAGACACAAAATGCTGGAGTAACTCAACGGGTCAGGCAGCATCTCGGGAGAGAAGAAATTGGTGACGTTTCGGATCGAGACCCTTCTTCAGACTGATGTCAAGGGAGGGGGCGGGACAAAGATAGGAAGTAGACGGGGACAGGAAGTTTAGTGGTAGAACTGGGAAGGGGGAGGGGAAGAGAGGGACAGAGGAACTATCTGAAGTTAGGGAAGTCAATGTTCATACCACTGGGGTGTAAGCTGCCCAAGCGAAATATGAGGTGCTGTTCCTCCAATTTGCGTTGGGCCTCACCATGACAATGGAGGAGGCCCATGACAGAAAGGTCAGACTGGGAGTGGGAGCTGGAGTTCAAGTGCTGAGCCACTGGGAGATCAGGCTGGTTAAGGTGGACTGAGCGAAGGTGTTGAGCGAAACGATCGCTGAGCCTGCGTTTGGTCTCGCCGATGTAGAGTGGTTGACACCTGGAACAGTGGATACAATAGATGAGGTTGGAGGAGGTGCAGGTGAATCTCTGTCTCACCTGGAAAGATTGTTTGGTCCTTGGATGGAGTTGAGGTGGGAGGTAAAGGGACAGGTGTTGTACCTCCTGCGGTTGCAGGGGGAAGTGCCTGGGGATGGGGTGGTTTGGGTAGGAAGGGACGAGTGGACCAGGGAGTTACGGAGGGAATGGTCTCTGCGGAACGCCGAAAGGGGAGGGGATGGGAAGATGTGGCCAGTGGTGGGGTCCCGTTGTAGGTGACGGAAATGTTGGAGGATAATCCATAGCATTTTGGCATGCAATTGTAGTGTGTCGTACTGGTGCCTGAATACTTAATAGGTTGATGTAGAAAAGGAACTGAAAATGGAAACTGAAACAAGACCGATTAGGAAAACAACGAATGGCGAACTTATCTTTCCAGTACAGCTGCACAAATCCATCACTTCACCTTATATGACAGCCAGACATGAAACAAGTATGGTCTCTCTTATCGAGTCCACATCACAAGATTAGATGTTGTTCAGCCAGACCTGAATGCATTTCTCAGCATCTTCATTGTAGGCAGTGTGGTCGGCAGCTGGGCATTGGTTTTCCAGTTGAGGGCATTTCAGCAGGTGTCCCGTTGTTGGTGGGTCGATGCCACATCCACAGGGTGACATCGTTGGAGTTATGTCCCCACTTGTTTTGAGACACCTTGGCTCGATTGAGGCATTTCCATCTGGACCCACTTGCGTCTTGACCAGGAGGGAGTTGCCCACTTGCCGTTAGTCCCATGGTAGTTGAGGCAGGTAGAGTGGATATTCCATCACCCCATATGAAGACTCGTGCTTCACGTGTTGCAATGCCAGCCTCAAGAGGAGCCACACAGTTAAGAAAACGTTTCCTCGACTTTAGGCGGCTCGGAAATGGTGTCTGGCCGAACATTGGATGTCGTTCATCTGGTATCTGCCGCTGGTGCTCCTTCATGCTGGATCCTGCTCTTCTGATGTTTGGCAGGAGATAGAGGTTGTCAGTACTTGTTGGCTTGAGAAAACCTGTGACAAGTCTGCAGGAAGCATTGAAGGCTGGGTCCAGCTTCTTAGCATGGGTGGCTCTTTCCCATACTGGGCGTGCATACTCAGCAGTGGAATAACAGAGGGTTAAGGCAGTGGAACGTAGAGACTGTGGGCTGTGAGCACCCCATCTTGTGTTGGTGAGCTTACTAACAACATCGTTGTGTGCGCTCATTTTCGCCTCTGTCTTCTCAATATGGGTTTTGAAGGTAAGACATCGGTCAAGGGGGACACCAAGGAAACTGGATGCTCACAGTGCTCCAATGTTGTTCCAGACCAGTTCACCTGAAGTTGTCTCTTGGCTTCTCGGTTTGTCAAGTGGAAGGTACACACCTGTGTCTTGGATGGTGGTCCTCCTCACAATATGGTGTTAGATGATCGAAAGCATCGGTCAGCCTTTCCTCCATTACTGAAAGATCAATATCTTGGTTGGCAACAGCCAGGTCATCAGCACATGCCAAGCGCCGAGTTCCATCACTTCACAGCTGGTCTTTAATGTAGATGTTGAAGAGTAAGGGGGCAAGCACGCTCCCTTGAGGGAGACCATTCTTCAGTCTACGCCACCTGCTTCGTTTGCCACCCAACTCCACCAAGAACATCCTGTTCTCCAGCAAACCCTCAATCAGCCCTGTGAGCCGAATGTCCATCGCCAGATCCAAGGTCTTGCTGAGCAGACACCTGTGGTTGACTGTGTCATATGCTGCAGATGGGTCAACAAAGACTACGCCTGCCGCCATCCCTTTCTCAAATCCACCTTCAATGTGTTGTGTGAGGCTGAGAACTTGGCTTGCTGTTGACTTTCCAGGGTGGAATCCTGCTTGAGGCATTCAACCACTGTTGGAGCTATTGTGTTTAGGATCAGGCGTTCAAACAGCTTATAGGTGTGACTAGGTGAGATCGGCCTGCAGCTCTTTGGGGTTGATGGAACATCCCCTGGTTTTAACAGTGCTATCACATGTGCTTTCTTGCAGATCTCAGTTGGTTGCTGGGCAGTGAATGTATAGTTGTAATAACCACCTCCTTGCATCAGTTCTGAAGTATTTGATCTGCTCATTTGCGATGTTATCCAAGCCAATTGCCCTTCCTGCTCTAAGACTTGGCATGGCAGTTCCCAGTGCCTCCATGGTAAATGGCCTTGTAAAGTCTGGGTCTTTGCTGTGCTTGCTATGGTCTAGCTTGGACTTCTTTTGCCTCTAACCACTTTCACCTTTCATATGAGGAAAGATAGGAAAGACTGGGCTTGTACTCACTGGAATTTAGAAGGATGAAAGGGGATCTTATAGAAACGTATAAACGTATAATCAAACTTGCGGGCCAATCTAGCATCCAATAGATCCAATATACCTCTCTTATAGAAATGTATAAAATTATAAAAGGACTGGACAAGCTAGATGGAGGAAAAATGTTCCCAATGTTGGGGGAGTCCAGAACCATGGGCCACAGTCTAAGAATAAAGGGGAGGCCATTTAAAACTGAGGTGAGAAAAAACGTTTTCACCCAGAGAGTTGTGAATTTGTGGAGTTCTCTGCCACAGAAGGCAGTGGAGGCCAATTCACTGGATGAATTTAAAAGAGAGTTAGATAGTGCTCTAGGGGCTAGTGGAATCAAGGGATACGGGGAGAAGGCAGGCACGGGTTACTGATTGTGGACGATCAGCCATGATCACAATGAATTGCGGTGCTGGCTCGAAGGTCCGAATGGCCTGCTCCTGAAATTAATTTCTATGTTTCTATGTAAGAGCAATTGATGAGCAACTTGATTTGCAGTGACCTTGGGATGTTGAGGAACAACTTTAGGGTCACCACAAAGCTTGTGGATTAGAGACCATGCCTTCTTGCTGGTCTTTGACATGTCTGTAGACTCAACCAGTGCTTTCCAGGTCTTTGGGTGCACTTTGGAGCATCCAGAGGGAAAAATTAATCAGGGAGACAGTCAAAGTGGAGGGATAGATTGAGAAGGAAAGCAAGGGTTACTTGAAGTTAGAGAAGTCAATATTCATACCGCTGGGGTGACTTGAAGTTAGAAAACTCCCCTGCTTTCCCTCTCTTCCATCCCTCCCCCTTCCCAGTTCTCCGACCAGTCTGACTTCCCCCCCTGATTAAATGTTATCTCTGTTTGCTTCGTTGTCACCTTCTCCTAGAAGGTGATACGTTCTAGGTGAACAATGATACGTTCTACATTTTCCATGAACTGCATCTCCTTTGGTGTCTTGTTTTCACACCTTACCCTTCCTTATCTCTGTGTCTCGCCCTCCCCTGACTCTCAGTCTGAAGAAGGGTCTCGACCCCAAACGTCACCCATTCCTTCTCTCCAGAGATGCTGCCTGTCCCGCTGAGTTACTCCAGCTTTTTGTGTCGATCTTTGGTGTAAACCAACATCTGCAGTTCTTTCTCACATTTTGCCTGCTCTGTTAATGCAGCACACTAACTGAAATATGGGACATGCTCTGTACAGTGCACAATGTCATACATTTGAAATACAAATTGATCTTGAAAGTTAAAAATAACACATAGCTGAAACAAAACAGTGCAGCGTAAGATCGACACAAAATGCTGGAGTAACTCAGCGGGACAGGCAGCATCTCTGGAGAGAAGGAATGGGTGACGTTTCATTTTGAGACCCTTCTTCGGTCTGAAGAAAGGTCTCGACCCGAAACGCCACCCATTCCTTCTCTCAAGAGATGCTGCCTGTCCCGCTGAGTTACTCCAGCATCTGCAGTTTCTTCCGACACAGTTTAACGTGGGATGCAGAGCGGACTGATAATGGAAATATTCTGATTCTCATAATTATATTTCAAGCTTTCCAGTGATACAAAGACGTCAAAATATGTGGGAGTTGTGCATGCTGGATTCATTTCATAATTTCCAGATTTCCAGATGTCAACTAAAGTTATTGGTTTTAGTTTCAGTCTCGAGGCCATCCATGTTAGGTGCGCCAACACTGGCTAATGTGAAAAGTGATGCATTTGGTTAAATGCTTTGTGAGGGAAGCAACAAAGTGATTGGGTTTCCTCTCATGGTTTCACATCACTGCTATTGCTATTGAGGGCGTGCAGCGTAGGTTTACTAGGTTAATTCCCGGAATGGCGGGACTGTCATATGTTGAAAGACTGGAGCGACTGTGCTTGTATACACTTGTAGTGGCCTGGCGGAGGCCAGAGAATAGGCAGGATGCCAGGCAGATTTAGTTAACGGACTTTATTAGGCCTTTAACGATCTTTAGTAGTCCACCTAGGGATGAACCACACCTCCCAACGGGCTGACCTTTAACCCCTTACGCCTGTCCGTCAAGTAACGAGGGGGCTGACCCAAGGAGTGGCCTGATCCCCAGGGACCGGCACACACTGGAATTTAGAAGGATGAGAGGAGATCTTATCGAAACGTATAAGATTATTAAGGGGTTGGACACGTTAGAGGCAGGAAACAGGTTCCCAATGTTGGGGGAGTCCAGAACCAGAGGCCACAGTTTAAGAATAAGGGGTAGGCCATTTAGAACTGAGATGAGGAAAAACTTTTTCAGTCAGAGAGTTGTGAATCTGTGGAATTCTCTGCCTCAGAAGGCAGTGGAGGCCAATTCTCTGAATGCATTCAAGAGAGAGCTGGATAGAGCTCTTAAGGATAGCGGAGTCAGGCGGTATGGGGAGAAGGCAGGAACGGGGTACTGATTGACAATGATCAGCCATGATCACATTGAATGGTGGTGCTGGCTCGAAGGGCCGAATGGCCTCCTCCTGCACCTATTGTCTATTGTCTATCACACGGAGTTCGTTGTTGTCGACCCGATGATCACATTTCACAAGAACCTCCCTGGGCCGCTCCAATCAGATTTCAATTTCATGTGATTTTTCTGCATGTACTTTCATGTTGCTGTCCTTGGATTTGTCAAGTACATACAGATGGGTATTTTCTTCCTTGCAGGGTCTCTCCAAAAGATATGTCAGCATAGGTTGCATAAAGTGACTATGAACAGCGGCAGACCTGTCACTAATATGGCGTTCCTCGGTAGTTCTGTAAAGGTCCTGCACCCATGGTTTGCTTTCGGTGAAGCACTGCAGATGGTGGTCACGGTGGCGCAGCGGTAGAGTTGCCGCCTTACAGCGAATGCAGCGCCGGAGATCCGGGTTCCATCCCGACTACGGGTGCCGTCTGTACGGAGTTTGTACGTTCTCCCCGTGACCTGCGTGGGTTTTCTCCAAGATCTTCGGTTTCCTCCCACACTCCAAAGACGTACAGGTTTGTAGGTAAATTGGCTTGGTAAATGTAAAGATTGTCCCTAGTGGGTGTAGGATAGTGTTAATGTGCGGGGATCGCTGGTCGGCGCGGACCCGGTGGGCCAAAGGGCCCATTTCCACGCTCTATCTC
The DNA here is from genome assembly GCF_053455715.1 of Rhinoraja longicauda. Taxonomy (NCBI): domain Eukaryota; kingdom Metazoa; phylum Chordata; class Chondrichthyes; order Rajiformes; family Arhynchobatidae; genus Rhinoraja; species Rhinoraja longicauda. The sequence continues at coordinate 75,959,136 of NC_135959.1, read as the reverse complement.
TAAACTAAACTAATGACGTTCTTTAGCAATGGTATCAACCCATCCATTTTACCATTGGTTCATTGGTAGTGAGGAGTAATTTTTGAGATTTTTTGAGGAGTTTGTAAACTACTTAAAGATGTCACTGTTGAATGGTAATCTTGTCATCCATCCTCACAATTAGTGTTTAGAGACACAGCGCAGAAACAATCCATTCGACCCACCGAAAGCCACTTTCAGAAAGCCTTTGACAAGGTTCCACATAGGAGATTAGTGGGCAAAATTAGAGCACATGGTATTGGAGGTAGGGTACTGACATGGATAGAAAATTGGTTGACAGACCGAAAGCAAAGAGTGGGGATAAATGGGTCCTTTTCAGAATGGCAAACAGTGACTAGTGGGGTACTGCAAGGCTCGGTGCTGGGACAGCAGCTATTTACAATATACATTAATGATTTAGATGAAGGGATTAAAAGTACCATTAGCAAATTTGCAGATGATACAAAGCTGGGTGGTGGTGTGAACTGTGAGGAAGATGCTTTAAAGGTTGCAGGGTGACTTAGACAGGTTGTGTGAGTGGGCGGATGCATGGCAGATGCAGTTTAATGTGGATAAGTGTGAGGTTATCCACTTTGGTGGTAAGAATAGGAAGACAGATTATTATCTGAATGGTGTCAAGTTAGGAAAAGTACAATGAGATCTGGGTGTCCTAGTGCATCAGTCACTGAAAGGAAGCATGCAGGTACAGCAGGCAGTGAAGAAAGCCAATGGAATGTTGGCCTTCATAACAAGAGGAGTTGAGTATAGGAGCAAAGAGGTCCTTCTGCAGTTGTACAGGGCCCTAGTGAGACCGCACCTGGAGTACTGTGTGCAGTTTTGGTCTCCAAATTTTGAGGAAGGATATTCTTGCTCTTGAGGGCGTGCAGCGTAGGTTTACTAGGTTAATTCCCGGAATGGCGGGACTGTCATATGTTGAAAGACTGGAGCGACTAGGCTTGTATACACTGGAATTTAGAAGGATGAGAGGAGATCTTATCGAAACATATAAGATTATTAAGGGGTTGGACACGTTAGAGGCAGGAAACATGTTCCCAATGTTGGGGAGTCCAGAACAAGGGGCCACAGTTTAAGAATAAGGGGTAGGGTATTTACAACGGAGATGAGGAAAAACCTTTTCAGTCAGAGAGTTGTGAATCTGTGGAATTCTCTGCCTCAGAAGGCAGTGGAGGCCAATTCTCTGAATGCATTCAAGAGAGAGCTGGATAGAGCTCTTAAGGATAGCGGAGTCAGGGGGTATGGGGAGATGGCAGGAACGGGGTACTGATTGAGAATGATCAGCCGTGATCACATTGAATGGCGGTGCTGGCTCGAAGGGCCGAATGGCCTCCTCCTGCACCTATTGTCTATTGAATCCGCGCTGACCTGCGATCCACGTATATTAACACACTTGCACTTTCCTGCACACACTTGGGACAATTTACATTTACACCAAGCCAATTTACCTACAAACCTGTTAAGGCACTTGATATACCCTAATATATATATATTGATATATCTGAATGGTGAAAGGCTTGGATAGAAAGGATGTGGAGAGGATGTTTCCACTGGTTGGTGAGTCTAGGACTGTTGAAATGAATGAATACTTTGTTGTCATATGTGGTACTGGTCGTTGCAAGAAGTGGGGTTAGAGAGACATTGAAGTCTTCATCTGCATATGTGGCACTGAACCACAAACTATGGAGCACCTATTGAGATATCCTCTATTGGAGCACCAATGCAAAGCTTAGGATCTCGCAGAGAACAATGACATTGCTAAGAGTTGTTTATTCACAAAATGCTGGAGTAACTCAGCGGGTCAGGCAGCATCTCAGGAGAGAAAGAATGGGTGACGTTTCGGGTCGAGACCCTTCTTCAACTTGCTAAGAGTTGTGTTCAGTTTTGGCTGAAACTTAATATCTAGCGTGTGTGGACACGATAAGAAGAAGACATGTGACAAGTCCCACTGAAATTCTTTGCTTGCATACCCAAGGTAGTCGCCCATAAAGGGCGCTGACAAAGTTACAAAGTCCTCATTGAGCACCAGGTCCTCATTGTTCTCCCCCTCCATCACGGCGGTCCTCCCACGCCAGGTCCTCTGTTTCTTCCCCTGGTAGTGGCGTCCTCACTCCATGCGGTCCGCCCTCGTCCGTCTGTCAGCGCCATCATTGACCGCTGTGTCCTCTCCAGGCACCTCCGTGGGGCCAAAGCCGGCCCCAGCCACGGGCTCCGCACACCCAGGGGCCGTTGGCCGCAGGCATTGTTGACCCACGATCCACCTCCGACCCATGAGGCTGAGACCTCGACTTCTCAGCCGCACCTCTGAAAGACGTCAAGAGGTGACCTCAGCCTCAGAATTCAAGGATGTTCATTTAGGAGAGAGATGAGGAGAAGTTTCTCTAGTCACAGGGTGGTGAATCTGTGGAATTCATTGCCACAGAAGGCTGTGGAAGCCAAGTCAATGGATATATTTATGGCAGAGATAAATAGATTCTTGATTATTACGGGTGTCAGGGTTTATGGGGAGAAGGCAGGAGAATGGGGTTGAGAGGGCGTGATGGATCAGCCATGATTGAATGGTTGAGAATACTTGATGGGACGAATGGCCTAGTTCTGCTTCTATTGAACTTATGACCTTACAATAAAAAGATAGCAGAGAGCTCAGTTTAGAGTTTCTTATTAGCTAATGTCTCTGCAGTGTCTATTGATTTGGGACAGGGTTGGACAGAGCCAGTATTGTTTCCCATTACTTTACTTTGCAGAATGTTATTTGCAGAATGTTAATCACTGACGGTAGAAACCAGTGATCCCCTTATGTCGCCAGAGACCCGGGTTCCATCCCGACTACGGGTGCTGCCTGTACGGAGTTTGTACGTTCTCCCCGTGACCTGCGTGGGTTTTCTCCGAGATCTTCGGTTTCCTCCCACACTCCAAAGACGTGCAAGTTTGTAGGATAATTGGCTTGGTATAAATGTAAAAATTGTCCCTAGTGGGTATAGGATAGTGTTAATGTGCGGGGATCGCTGGTCGGCGCGGACCCGGTGGGCCGAAAGGGCCTGTTTCCGCGCTGTATCTCTAAACTAAACTAAACTAAACTAAACATAACTAAACTAAACAAAAAGCCCCATTCTCCAGGCATCCAGGTTGACTATGATGACTTTATTTTATACCCACATTAATTACGGTCTTGTGTAGGAAGGAACTGCAGATGCTGGTTTAAACCGAAGATAGACACAAAAAGCTGGAGTAGCTCAGCAGGTCAGGCAGCATCTCGGGAGAAAAGGAATAGGTGACGTTTCAGGTCGAGACCCTCCTTCAGACTGAGAGTCAGGGGAAATGGAAACGAGAGATACAGACGGTGATATAGGGAGATATAGAACAAATGAATGAAAGATATGCAAAAAAGTAACCATGATAAAGGAAACAGGCCATTGTTAGCTCGGGCCTGGGTGAAAACGAGTTACAGACAATGAGACTCAACAAGACGACTTTAAGGCTAGCACAACGACTTGGGTGTGGGAGGAACGGAGATAGAGAGGGGATGAAAGGTTGACTTGAAATGTGATAAATGAATATTCATAGAAAACATAGAAAATAGGTGCAGGAGGAGGCCATTTGGCCCTTCGAGCCAGCACCGCCATTCATTGTGATCATTGATGATCATCCACAATCAGTAACCCGTGCCTGCCTTCTTCCCATATCCCTTGATTCCACTAGCCCCTAGAGTATCTAACTCCCTTTTAAATTCATTCAGTGAATTGGCCTCCACTGCCCTCTGTGGCAGAGAATCCCACAAATTCACAACTCTCTGGGTGAAAATGTTTTTTCTCATCTCAGTTTTAAATGGCCTCCCCTTTATTCTTAGACTGTGGCCCCTGGTTCTGGACTCCCCCAACATTGGGAACATTTTTCCTGCATCCAGCTTGACCAGTCCTTTTATAATTTATACGTTTCTATAAGATCCCCTCTCATCCTTCTAAACTCCAGAGAATACAAGCCCCGTCTTTCCAATCTTTCCTCATATGACAGTCCCGCCATCCTGGGGATTAACCTCATGAACCTACGCTGCACTGCCTCAATAGCAAGGATGTCCTTCCTCAAATTAGGAGACCAAAACTGCTCACAATACTCCAGATGTGGTCTCACCAGGGCCCTGTACAACTGCAGAACGACCTCTTTGCTCCTATACTCAAATCATCTCGTTATGAAGGCCAACATGCCATCAGATTTCTTCACTGCCTGCTGTACCTGCATGTTTACTTTCAGTGATTGGTATGTTTACTTTCATGTCTGCAGGGAATACCATACCTTTGCAGTTAGTTTAGTTTAGAGATACAGCGCGGAAACAGGCCCTTTCGGCCCACCGAATCCGTGCAGACCAGCGATCATTTACCAAGCCAATTAACCTACAAACCTGTACGTCTTTGGAGTGTGGGAGGAAACCGAAGATCTCGGAGAAAACCCACGCAGGTCACGGGGAGAACGTACAAACTCCGTACAGACAGCGCCCGTAGTCGGGATGGAACCCGGGTCTCCGGCGCTGCATTCGCTGTAAGGCAGCAACTCTACCGCTGCGCCACAGTGACCGCCCATAGCTGTCTCTCAGCGTCAAGGAGGCAAGGTATGAAAATGAAAGTCGATCTTTTGCTAAGTCTTATGGCATTGTTTTCAGGGTTAATTGATCCTCTGGTCCTATTGATAATGTGATTCCAAATTGGCAAACTCATTATTTGCCCATTAGCATTCAGAATAGTGCTAATTCTAACAGAGATTTGACAGGTATATTTATTGTACATGTCATTGACAACCACTTTATTGTTAACATTGATTTATCCCTCATATGTATTGTGCCAGTTGGCACCAACATTTAGTTGATTGAGATATACAAAGAAGCTTAATGGAAGGAATCATCTGTCATGATGAGAATTGACACTGAGTTAATTTAATTGTCATTTAGTTTTAGTTTTTAGTTTTAGAGTTACAGCGCGGAAACAAGCCCTTTCGACCCTCCGGGTCCGCGCCGACCAGCGATCCCCGCACATTAACACTATCCTATACCCAGTAGGGAGATTTATTTTTACATTTAACAAGCCAGTTAACCTACAAATCTGTACGTCTTTGGAGTGCGGGAGGAAACCGAAGATTTAGATTTAGAGATACAGCACTGAAACAGGCCCTTCGGCCCACCGGGTCCGTGCCGCCCAGCGATACCCGCACACTAACACTATCCTAGGCACACTAGGGACAATTTTTACATTTGCCCAGCCAATTAACCTACATACCTGTATGGCTTTGGAGTGTGCGAGGAAACTGAAGATCTCGGAGAAAACCCACGCAGGTCACGGGGAGAATGTACAAACTCCGTACAGACAGCGCCCGTAGTCGGGATCGAACCCGAGTCTCCGGCGCTGCATTCGCTGTAAGGCAGCACCGCTGCGCCACCGTGCCGCACTAAGTGGAGGTAACGTAGGACAACACAACACAGGAGCAGGCACTTCGGCCCACAATATTGTGCCAGACATAATGCCAAGTTAAACTAATCTCTGACTGCAAATGATCCATGTCCCTCCGTTCCCAGCAAATCCATGCACCTATCTCAAACCTTCTTAAATTTCCTCCTTTGTATCCACCTCCACTACCACTCTGGTCACTGTGTTCCAGGTCTGGTCTCGACACGAAACGTCACCCATTCCTTCTCTCCAGAGATGCTGCCTGTCCCGCTGAGTTACTCCAGCATTTTGTGTCTACCCATCACCCTCTCTGTAAAAAAACTTCCCTTGCACACGTCGTACCCACGCTGGTGTGATTGTAGCTGATTAATGTAGAAGATCCATCACAGAGAGAACCATGGAGAAATGGTACAATTATGGTGCAATAACTATTGGATGCTAGCCATAGGAACATGAACAAGAGGAACAATGTGTGCAAGATGAGCCTTGTTTTCATAAAATGAGCAATTTGGCAATTGCAACTATCTTTCAGGGAGCAATGCATGGGCGGTCTGCTGATGAGAAATAAGTGAATCTTATAGGATTTTCTGGATATCTCCAAAGGCATTTTTCCAGTTAGTGACAGTTGGCAGCTAGAGTGCTTGTTGGAAATCAACGATGCAGACAGTGCAATCTCATTTTGAGGAGGCCATTAGTCGTATTAAATGAGCTCCTTGTGTGCCCACGGCTTTTAAAAAAATCAAGATAGAGACAAAATGCTGGAGTAACTCACCGGGTCAGGCAGCATCTCTGGAGAGAAGGAATAGGTGACGTTTCGGGTCGAGACCCTTCTTCAGACTGAGAGTCATGGGAAAGCTAAATGAGAGAGATTGACGGTGATATGGAGAGATATAGAGTCGGAGATTTCTTCCATCGAACGTGTCCAAAGACAGGCAGCTCGTTTTGTTACAAATATCCATGAGAGAGAAGTGAGTGTTACCGAACTTCTAAACTCATTGGGGTGGAGCACTCTCCAAGACAGACGTAAAGCCCACCGCTTGACCTGTTTTTACACAATGTTAAATGGTCAGCTCGACATAGATGACCACATCTACACCAAACCCAAACCTATCAGGAGCAGACAAAGGCACTCGATTCAATTGGAGGTCCCAGCTACCAAGACAGATGTGAACAGCAACTAATTCCTCCCTCACACCATTGAAGCATGGTCCGCACCCTACTATAGTTACTCAACCAGACACAACGATATTTAAGGCAGCTCTTCTTCTCCAAGAAGCCCTTCTTGCTTAAGTCCATTCTCCGCCACCTTCAGTTTAAATTCCATTTGGAATATTTTGGAGGACCAACAGCCAAGAACCAAGAACAGGAAGAATCACAGAGGGGGAGCAGCAAGCAAGAGGATGGTGCAGAACTCTCATCAGAGACAGGAGGAGAACTGCTTTAAAGTAGGCATGCCTTGAGAAGATTTTGCAGTGGAGTGGACGAAATACGTAGAAAGGAACTGGGGTGACTAGGCTTGTATACACTGGAATTTAGAAGGATGAGAGGGGATCTTATCGAAACGTATAAGATTATTAAGGGGTTGGACACGTTAGAGGCAGGAAACATGTTCCCAATGTTGGGGGAGTCCAGAACAAGGGGCCACTTGTGACATTTGTCGTCTGCTGCAGAAAACCCTTGAGGCTGTCAGCCCCCACTGCTTCCAGTTCACTGCCAAGACTTCCACTAAGATTAGATGCTGAGGGAGGAGGCAAATGGCCCTTCCATAGATATTATTCCCACAGTAGCTACAGGGGAGTCCAGAACCAGGGGCCGCAGTTTAAGAATAAGGGGTAGGCCTTTTAGAACGGAGATGAGGAAAAACATTTTCAGTCAGAGAGTTGTGAATCTGTGGAATTCTCTGCCTCAGAAGGCAGTGGAGGCCAATTCACTGGATGCTTTCAAGAGAGAGCTAGATAGAGTTCTCAAGGATAGCGTAGTCAGGGGGTATGGGGAGAAGGCAGGAACGGGGTACTGATTGAGAATGATTAGCCATGATCACATTGAATGGCGGTGCTGGCACAAAGGGCCGAATGGCCTCCTCCTGCACCTATTGTCTATTGTCTATTGAACTGCGGATGCTGGGTTCTACTGAAGACAGACACAAAATGCTGGAGTAACTCAGTGGGACAGGCAGCATCTCTGGAGAGAAGGAATGGGTGGCGTTTCGGGTTGAGACCCTTCTTCAGACTGAGAGTCAGGGGAGTGGGAAACTGCTTATCTCTGCGTCTCCCTCTCTCCTGTCTGACCGAGGGTCTTGACCTGAAACGTCACCCATTCCTTCTCTCCAGAGATGCTGGTTTTCTTTATCATGATTGCTCAGGTGCAGCAGAGGAGTATTCAGAAGCTATCTAAGGGGGCACTTCTTATGGAATGTCAATCCCTGTAGACAATAGACAATAGACAACAGGTGCAGGAGTAGGCCATTCGGCCCTTTGAGCCAGCACCGCCATTCAATGTAATCATGGCTGATCATCCACAATCAGTACCCCGTTCCTGCCTTCTCTCCATACCCCCTGACTCCGCTATCCTTAAGAACTCTATCTAGCTCTCTCTTGAATGCATTCAGAGAATTGGCCTCCATTGCCTTCTGAGGCAGAGAATTCCACAGATTTACAACTCTCTGAGAGAAAAAGTTTTTCCTCATCTCCGTTCTAAATGGCCTACCCCTTATTCTTAAACTGCGGCCCCTGGTTCTGGACTCCCCTGTAGCTACTGTGGGAATAATATCTATGGAAGGGCCATTTGCCTCCTCCCTCAGCATCTAATCTTAGTGGAAGTCTTGGCAGTGAACTGGAAGCAGTGGGGGCTGACAGCCTCAAGGGTTTTCTGCAGCAGACGACAAATGTCACAAGTGATAATCTGAGTGGTCCCTTATACAAAGCAGCTGTGGAGTGAACGGTGTTATGAAAACGTTGACAAACTGTGAGTGACCAGAAACAGACAAGCTTTGCCAAAATGTCACTGGCACAAGGAATGTCACCCGTAGACAGGTGCCTGGTGCTGGAAATGAGACACCTGCACACTTCAATTCTCACCAGGAAATGAGACAATGTGCAAAATAACTAACGATTATTGTCATGATTCACACCAAGTTGTCAACTTCAGACGTGTAGAGTATAAAACCGCGCTGTACCGTTAAATTCCTAGATGGGCCTTCCGTTGTCGCCCAAACTACAATAATAATAATAATAATAATGCATTACATTTATATAGCGCTTTTCTAAACACTCAAAGACGCTTTACAGGGTTTACTAAAACATAGAAAATAAAATAAATAGATAAATAAACGAACAGAAAAGGAGACAGAAGGTGAGGTGACGGTCAGTGGTTGAAGGCAGTGCTGAACAGGTGAGACTTCAGTGATGTTTTGAATGTGGTGAGTCGCTCGTCATCTCAGTCTCTACTGATGTTGTAACCTTCCTGAACTACATAGTCATAAAGACAGACTGTGGCGCAGCGATAGAGTTGCTGCCTTAGTAAGATGTTTCGTAACTTGTCAGTTTCTTTGTTGAGCTAAATTAAGGCGCATGTTGCAATCAAAAGCGCTTGAACAAGCAAATGCAGTGCCAGAGACCCGGGTTTGATCCCGACTACGGGTGCTGTCTGTACGGAGTTTGTACGTTCCACCCGTGACCTGTGAGCGTTCTCTCCGAGATCTTCGGTTTCCTCCCACACTCCAAAGACTTACAGGTTTGTAGGTTAATTGGCTTGGTATAAATGTAAATTGTCCATAGTGGGTGTGGGATAGTGTTAGTGTGCGGGGATCGCTGGTCAGTGTGGACTTGGTGGGCCGAAGGGTCTGTTTCCGCGCTGTATCTCTAAAACTTTTAAAAAAGCACAGAAACAGGTTCTTCTGCCCAACTTGTCCATGCTAATCAAAATGTCTGATCTAAACCAGGGCCATTTCTGTGTTGTTACCCATACCCCATACCACTAAACCTTCCCTATCCATGTACCTGCCCAATCATCATTTAAATGTTTAGGATAAAAAACTGCAGATGCTGGTTTAAATCGAAGGTAGACACAAAATGCTGGAGCAACTCAACAGGTCAGGCAGCATCTCTGGAGAGAAGGAATGGGTGACATTTCGGGTCGAGACCCTTTTTTAGACTGACCCCCATACCACCTTACCTCACCCTCACTCCTAACCTCACCCTCACCCCTAACCTCACCCCCACTCCTAACCTCACCCTCACCCCTAACCTCACCCTCACCCCTAACCTCACCCCCACTCCTAACCTCACCCTCACCCCTAACCTCACCCTCACCCCTAACCTCACCCTCACCCCTAACCTCACCCTCACCCCTAACCTCACCCCCATTCCTAACCTCACCCTCACTCCTCACCTCATCCTCATTCCTAACCCTCACTCCTCACCTCACCCTCATTCCTAACCTCACCCTCACTCCTCACCTCACACTCACCCCTAACCTCACCCTCACCCCTAACCTCACCCCCACTCCTAACCTCACCCTCACCCCTAACCTCACCCCCACACCTAACCTCACCCTCACTCCTCACCTCACCCTCACTCCTAACCTCACCCCCACTCCTCACCTCACCCTCATTCCTAACCCTCACTCCTCACCCTCACTCCTAACCTCACCCTCACTCCTAACCTCACCCTCACCTCTAACCTCACCCCTCACTCCTAACCTCACCCTCACCCCTAACCTCACCCCCACTCCCAACCTCACCCTCACTCCTCACCTCACCCTCATTCCTAACCCTCACTCCTCACCCTCACTCCTAACCTCACCTCACCCTCACTCCTCACCCTCAATCATCACCCTCACCGTCACTCCTAACCTCACCCTCACTCCTCACCCTCACCCTCACCCTCACCCTCACTCCTCACCCTCACCCCTAACCTCACCCTCACCCCTAACCTCACCCTCACCCCTAAACTCACCCTCACCCCTAACCTCACCCTCACTCCTAACCTCACCCTCACTCCTCACCCTCAACCCTAACCTCACCCTCACCCCTAACCTCACCCTCACCCCTAACCTCACCCTCACCCCTAACCTCACCCTCACTCCTAACCTCACCCTCACTCCTCACCCTCAACCCTAACCTCACCCTCACCCCTAACCTCACCCTCACCCCTAACCCCACCCTCACTCCTAACCCTCACTCCTAAAAAAGCTTTTATAGATATGTGAAGAGAAAAAGACTAGTTAAGACAAATGTAGGTCCTTTGCAGTCGGAAACAGGTGAATTGATCATAAGGAACAAGGAGATGGCAGACCAATTGAACAACTACTTTGGTTCTGTCTTCACTAGGGAAGACATAAACAATCTGCCGGAAATAGCAGGGGACCGGGGGTCTAACGAGATGGAGGAACTGAGGGTAATCCAGGTTAGTCGGGAAGTGGTGTTAGGTAAATTAAATGGATTAAAGGCAGATAAATCCCCAGGGCCATAGCTGCTATGAACCGGTCCTGCTGAGCCGGATGGCCACAACGCATAGATCAACTTGCACTTTACCCTGTCCAAAACTGTTACAACTGTTCGTTTCGTTGGGTTGCTGCTGTCTAAATTACCTAAATTAGTGCATCGTATGGGAGGCGCATTCCCAATCTCGTTGTACCCCTGGGTACAATGACAATAAAGATATATTGTATTGTATTGTATTGTATTGTAAGGAAGTAGCCTCAGAAATAGTGGATGCATTAGTGATAATTTTTCAAAACTCTTTAGATTCTGGAGTAGTTCCTGAGGACTGGAGGGTAGCTAATGTAACCCCACTTTTTAAAAAGGGAGGGAGAGAGAAAACGGGGAATTATAGACCAGTTAGCCTAACATCGGTAGTGGGGAAAATGCTAGAGTCAGTTATTAAAGATGTGATAGCATCACATTTGGAAAGTGGTGAAATCATCAGACAAAGTCAGCATGGATTAATGAAAGGCAAATCATGTCTGACGAATCTTATAGAATTTTTCGAGGATGTAACTAGTAGAGTGGATAAGGGAGAACCAGTCGATGTGGTATATTTGGACTTTCAGAAGGCCTTCGACAAGGTCCCACATAGGAGATTGGGGTACAAACTTAAAGCACACGGTATTGGGGGTTCAGTGTTGAGGTGGATAGAAAATTGGTTGGCGGACAGGAAGCAAAGAGAAGGAATAAACGGGTCCTTTTCGGAATGGCAGGCAGTGACTAGTGGGGTACCGCAAGGCTCAGTGCTGGGACCCCAGTTATATACAATATATATTAATGATTTGGACGAGGGAATTGAATGCAACATCTCTAAGTTTGCGGATGACACGAAGCTGGGTGGCAGTGTTAGCTGCGAGGAGGATGCTAGGAGGCTGCAGAGTGACTTGGATAGATTAGGCGAGTGGGCAAATGCATGGCAGATGCAATATAATGTGGATAAATGTGAGGTTATCCACTTTTCCGATTAGGAAAAGGGGAGATGCAACGTGACCTGGGTGTCATGGTGCACCAGTCATTGAAAGCAAGCGTGCAGGTGCAGCAGGAAGTGAAGAAAGCGAATGGTATGTTAGCATTCATAGCAAGAGGATTTGAATATAGGAGCAGGGAGGTTCTGCTGCAGTTGTACAGGGCCTTGGTGAGATCGCACCTGGAGTATTGTGTACAGTTTTGGTCTCCTAATCTGAGGAAATACATTCTTGCCATAGAGGGAGTACAGAGAAGGTTCACCAGATTGATCCCTGGGATGACAGGACTTTCATATGAAGAAAGACTGGATAGACTCTGCTTGTACTCGCTGGAATTTAGAAGACTGAGGGGGGATCTTATTGAAACATATAAAATTCTTAAGGGGTTGGAGAGGCTAGATGTGGGAAGATTGTTCCCAATGTTGGGGAAGTCCAGAACTAGGGGTCACAGCTTAAGGATAAGGGGGAAGTCTTTTAGGACTGAGATGAGAAAACATTTCTTCACACAGAGTGGTGAGTCTGTGGAATTCTCTGCCACAGAAGGTAGTTGAGGCCAGTTCATTGGCTATATTTAAGAGAGAGTTAGATGTGGCCCTTGTGGCTAAAGGGATCAGGGGATATGGAGAGAAGGCAGGTACAGGCTACTGAGCTGGGTGATCAGCCATGATCATATTGAATAGCGGTGCAGGCTCGAAGGGCCGAATGGCCTACTCCTGCACCTATTTTCTATGTTTCTATGTTTCTATGTTTCTAATCTCACCCCTAACCTCACCCTCACTCCTTACCTCACCCTCACCCTCACCCTCACCCTCACCCTCACCCTCACCCTCACCCTCACCCTCACTCCTAACCTCACCCTCACCCTCACTCCTCACCCTCTCCTCACCCTCACTCCTCACCCTCACTCCTAACCTCACCCTCACTCCTAACCCTCACCCTCACTCCTAACCTCACCCTCACCCTCACCCTCACTCCTCACCCTCACTCCTAACCTCACCCTCACTCCTAACCTCACCCTCACTCCTAACCTCACCCTCACCCTACCTTCATTCCTCACTCCTCACTCCTCACCCCTAACCTCACCCTCACCCCTAACCTCACCCTCACCCCTAACCTCACCCTCACTCCTCACTCTCACTCCTAACCTCACCCTCACTCCTAACCTCAACCTCACTCCTAACCTCACCCTCACTCCTCACCCTCACCCTCACCCTCACTCCTAACCTTACACTCACTCCTAACCTCACCCTCACTCCTAACCTTACCCTCACTCCAAACCTCACCCTCACCTCACCCTCACTCCTAACCTCACCCTCAAACTCCTAACCCTCACTCCTAACCTCACCATCGCTCCTAAACTCACCGTTACTCATGTTTAGAGATACAGCGCGGAAACAGGCCATTCGGCCCACCGGGTCCGCACCAACCAGCGATCCCCGCACATTAACACTATCCTACACCCACAAGGGACATTTTTTCCATTTACCAAACAAATTAACCTACAAACCTGCACGTCTTTGGAGTGTGGGAGGAAACCGAAGATCTCGGAGAAAACCCACACAGGTCACGGGGAGAACGTACAAACTCCGTACAGACAGCACAAGTAGTTGGGATGGAACCCGGGTCTCCGGCGCTGCATTCGCTGTAAGGCAGCAACTCTACCGCTGTGCCACCGTGCCGCTTAAACTGAAGTAGTGTCTGAAATTACACACAGTCAATGTGGGAAATCACAAGAAAGATTATGAATCCAAATGCTAATATGTGCAAAGCCTTGTGTGAGAAGCATCAAACAAAAGGCGTTCTCAGGGGCATTGAAACCAATTGGTGCCAGAATTCTATTCTGTGCATTTTCACAAGTTCTCAATGACAAATTGATTATTTATTTCTGAAAGCAAGATCTTTTATATCATTCATGATCATTTGCATCATTGTTTTTCTTGCTATTTCTCTCATTCAGTTTATCTCAGCTGATAGTGTATTTTTCTTCTTCGATTTTCCTTCGTTTTGCACTGACCCAGCAGTTGGCATTTAGCAAGCTAAATCTTGCTATTTGCCCGAACAACAGCAGAGGCCAGCAATGTTTACCAGGGTATCTGTGTACTGGTGATGGCAGAAAATCCAAACGTCATTTTTCCTCAGAGTTGCAACCTCCTTTATGGTCAGGATTACACTCATCAGGTGCTGTATAAATGCTGAGCATTACAAGTAACATAAGAAAATAACTGTGGATGCTGGTACAAAGCGAAGGTATTTATTCACAAAAAGCTGGAGTAACTCAGCAGGTCAGGCAGCATCTCAGGAGAGAATGAATGGGTGACGTTTCGGGTCGAGACCCTTCTTCAGACAAGTAACATGTTTAGTTTAGTTTAGTTTAGAGCAGTGCTTCTTAAACTGGTGAATGGTTCACCCAAGGGTGAATGAAACTAGAGGGGTGAATGAAGGGTGAATGACTTAATATATATAGAATTATAGAATTATAGAATTATACACAAGGGAGAATAAGACGAAAACTACCAAAAAACGGAAGAAAATTTAGAAAACAGAATGAAATTTTGCGATAAAGACTCAAGGGTGAATGAGTTTAAGAAACACTGGTTTAGCGATAAGCGCGGAAACAGGCCCTTTCGGCCCACCGAGTCCGTACCGACCAGCAATCCCCGCACATTAACACTACACACATTAGGGACAATTTACTCTTATACCAAGACAAATAACCTGCAAACCTGTACGTCTTTGGAGTGTGGGAGGAAACCGAAGATCTCGGAGAAAACCCACGCAGGTCACGGGGAGAACGTACAAACTCCGTACAGACAGCACCTGTAGTCGGGATCGAACCCGGGTCTCCGGCGCTGTTAGGCAGAAGCTCTACCTCTGCACCACCGTGCCACACCGTATATTCACAGAAGGTTACATTTTATATATATTATATTCCCGTATATAATCACAAACGGTTATGATTATAATGTAGGTGGGATATTTAGAGGTTTCTCATAATGCATCTGTATCGAGGGCATCCCTTAGTTAAATTATTCTGTCACTCACGGCCACACACTAACCTCTGGAATTTCTTTCCTTCATATTTCTCCCCCCTTTATTATTTCTCTCCCATGAAAGACTGTTTGACCTAGCCTCTGGCTACCGTCCTAATATTTCCTTTCTTGCGCGAATTAGTTTTTGTTTAATAATTGGTTTTACCAACCCCCTTTAGATACTGCACTGAATTAGCAGTGTTATATAAATGCTTAGGAACGCTGTTTTTCAGTCTTAGTATGATTCTCTTCACATATTGAAATATTTCCTTCTATTCTGCTATAAGAAATGAAGTAAAAACTCAGATTAAACAAATGACCTGGCAAACTAGTTTGTATTTCCAAGATCTGTTATGGCATTTCACAGAAAGACAGGCTAGATGCAGAAAGATTGTTCCCGATGTTGGGGAAGTCCAGAACAAGGGGTCACAGTTTAAGGATAAGGGGGAAGTCTTTTAGGACCGAGATGAGAAAGTTTTTTTTCACACAGAGAGTGGTGAATCTGTAGTTGAGGCCAGTTCATTGGCTATATTTAAGAGGGAGTTAGATGTGGCCCTTGTGGCTAAAGGGATCAGGAGGTATGGAGAGAAGGCAGGTACAGGATACTGAGTTGGATGATCAGCCATGATCATATTGAATGGCGGTGCAGGCTCGAAGGGCTGAATGGCCTATTCCTGCACCTATTTTCTATGTTTCTATGTTTCTAAACCTGTAAATATGATTATAAAATATGCTCGACAGAGCATTTAATCTTCCTTATTTTGTATGTTCTCCCCGTGACCTGTGTGGGTTTTCTCCGAGATCTTCGGTTTCCTCCCACACTCCAAAGACGCACAGGTTTGAAGGTTAATTGACTGGGTAAATGTAAAATAAAATTGTCCCTAGTGGGTGTAGGATAGTGTTAATGTGCGGGGATCGCTGGGCGGCGCGGACACGGTGGGCCGAAGGGCCTGTTTCCGCGCTGTATCTCTAAATCTAAATCTAAAAAATCTTATTACAGGCAATGTTACACCTCTTCTCGTTATTATTTTCACCTGCATATTCATGATTCTCCCCTCTGACGATGGAAGCAATTTGAAATTATTCTTCACCAGCAGGATTATGTTCTCAAAATCAATGCACACCAGTCTGTTTATTTTATCCAATGTCACTTCCAGGGGGAGGAAAATTGGCAGTGGTGTTAAAAGGTCGTGTTTGATTTCCCCATCAATTCTTAGCTCTAGGCACAATCTTAATCCTGGGGGCTTATTTCATAATTCTGTAATTTTGTTTAGTTTTGTTTAGTTTAGAGATACAGCGCGGAAACAGGCCCTTCGGCCCACCGGGTCCGCGCCGACCAGCGATCCCCGCACATTAACACTATCCTACACACACTAGGGACAATTTACACTTAGACCAAGCCAATTAACCTACAAACCTGCACGTCTTTGGAGTGTGGGACGAAACCGAAGATCTCGGAGAAAACCCACGCAGGTCACGGGGAGAACGTACAAACTCCGTACAGACAGCGCCCGTGGTCGGGATGGAACCCGGGTCTCTGGTGCTGCAAGCGCTGTAAGGTAGCAACTCTACTGCTGCGCCCTATAATGATATAGGTTTTACCTAAAACTTGTTGGTTTTATACTTGTGTCTTTCAGGAGTCTGTCCATGGTTCAGATTTAATGCAGTACTTGTTCCTGCATCACAGTTCCTTACAGTAAAATCAAGCCTTTAATTTTGGTGTCATTGAGTAAAACAGGTAATGGTGAATCAGAAACTAACTTGTAAGTTTGGGGATTTTTTTATTCCTATTGAAGTTGTTGGGACCTGTTATAAATGGGTTATTATTTAGATGATCATAAACCACAAATTTACTTGCACATATTGTACCTATAGTTGTCACAGCTTGGAGCCTTGTGCATGCCACCCCAAAGTCTTGCTTCGTTTCCAGGCATTCATTGCAGGGAAACAAAAGGAGGTTTCTTATTGACAATACCAGTGTAGAGCAAAGCTCATTCAGAGCTCATGAGAAGGAACATTAGAAATATTTCATTGCCACATCAAGATGGCGGCGCGCACGGACGCAGCGGCTCACAGCTCTCCCTTTCGGTGTGTTTTATGTGTGTTATCTGTGTTATGTCTGTTAGTCAATTTTAGTCATGAAAATCAGGAAAATCAGGCAAATCCTACCTACAACCGAAAGGATCTTCTGATCATAGGATTCCAGTGCAATCGGGACCTTGTGCGCGAATTTCCACACCCGCGAAATATACCGGAAGAGATAGCCAGGACACCGGGCGCTCCGTGGATAGTTGTCGGCGCGAACAGGCGTCGCAGGCGGAGGAGAAACAGGAAGCAAAAGCGAGGATGCCGGTCCGGTATACTTGCCAAGCTAAAGAGACAGCCACACAAACCACCGCTACCCAGCATGTTTCTCACCAACGCCAGATCCATCATCAACAAAATGGACGAACTAAAACTACAGATATCAGCAAACAAACTCGTGGAGGACTGTTGCATTCTCTTAGTAACAGAGACATGGCTTCATCCACTTATCCCAGACGGAGCCATTGAGCTAGCCGGGCATACAGCGTTTCGTTGGGACAGAAACATCGACTCCGGTAAGAGCAAGGGGGGGGGGGGGGGTTATGCATTTACGTGCACAACAGCCGGTGCACTAACATCCAAATCATAGATAGCCACTGTTCTCCTGATCTGGAGTCCCTAACAGTTAAATGCAGGCCTTTTTACCTTCCTCGCGAATTTACAGGGGTTATAGTAACAGCAGTCTACATCCCACCGAATGCTAACGCTGGCACAGCTTTAGGCTACCTGCTCGGTGCAATAAACTCACAACAGAGCACATATCCAGAAGCAGCCCACATCATAGCCGGGGACTTCAACCATGCAGACCTAAAGTCAGTTCTCCCGAAACTTGAACACATAAGATGTGCTACCAGGGGGAAAAACACACTAGACAAGGTTTACTCAAATATTAAGAAGGGTTTCAGGTCAGCACCACTACCACACCTGGGGCAGTCAGATCACCTGTCCATATTCCTAACTCCAGCATATACCCCACTCAGGAGGAAAGCTCCAGTCACCATAAAGACTGTTAAGACATGGCCTGAAGGAGCTTCCTCGCAGCTGCAGGATTGCTTCGAAAGGACCAACTGGGATATTTTTGAGGATCAGGACTTGGAGGAGTACACATCAACTGTACTTTGCTACATCCAAAACTGTGTTGACAATGTCACCGTCGACAAACGCATCCGGTTGTATCCCAATCAAAAACCCTGGATGACAAAGGATGTCAGGTCTCTCCTCAAGGACCGTAACACCGCCTTCAGGTCTAGTGATAGAGCTCTATACAGTGCTGCTAGAACCAACCTGAAGAGAGGCATCAAGGATGCCAAAGCGTCCTACAGGAGGAAGATTGAGGACCACTTTTCCAACAATGACCCACGGCGGGTATGGCAAGGCATCCAGCACATCACCAACTACAAGACCAGCAACCGCACGACTGCCGACGGCGACGCCTCGCTGGCAGAGGAACTTAACTGTTTCTTTGCTCGTTTCGAGGTGAAAGCTACAGTGGCAGACATAACACCCTCTCCAGCACCTGACAGCAACACCTTCACTGTGCAGGAGTATGATGTTAAGCGCGTGCTCAGAGCAGTGAATCCCAGGAAAGCTGCAGGCCCCGATGGTGTGACGGGCAGAGTGCTGAGGGAATGTGCAGACCAATTATCTGAGGTCTTCACAAAAATCTTCAACCTGTCCCTTTTAAAATCCACCATCCCTCCCTGCCTGAAGTCCGCCACAATCATCCCACTGCCGAAAAAGTCTGTCATCAGCGGTCTTAACGACTACCGTCCGGTAGCACTCACACCGGTCATCACAAAGTGCTTCGAGAGACTGGTCCTGCAGCACATCAAAGCCAGCCTCCCACCCACCTTCGACCCACACCAGTTTGCCTACAGAGCAAATAGGTCTACAGGGGATGCCATCGACACTGCTCTTCACACTGCACTGACCCACCTTGAACACCAGGGGAGCTATGAGAGGATGCTCTTCCTCGACTTCAGCTCTGCCTTTAACACGGTCATCCCGAGCAGACTGGTCACCAAACTTTCCGACCTTGGATTTTCCCAAACCATCTGCCAATGGATCAAGGACTTCCTGACCAACCGCCCCCAGACCGTCAAAATAGGCCCTCACCTCTCCTCCACCACTACACTGAGCACCGGCTCACCACAGGGCTGTGTGTTGAGCCCCATCCTTTACTCCCTCTACACTCACGACTGCGCCCCCACCCATCCCACCAACACCATCATCAAGTTCGCGGATGACACGACTGTGGTTGGACTCATCTCAGAAGGAGATGAGACAGCCTATAGGGATGAAATCCAAAGGCTGGCAGCATGGTGTTCAGTGAACAATCTGGTCCTGAACTCCTCCAAAACAAAGGAACTTATAATTGACTTTAGGAAAACCAGTGTAGATTACGACCCACTCTACATCAATGGGGTCTGTGTGGAAAGGGTACCAGCTTTCAGGTTCCTGGGTACGCACATCGCAGAGGATCTTACCTGGTCTACCAACACCATCACCACAGTAAAGAAGGCACAGCAGAGACTCCACTTCCTGAGGATCCTCAGGAAAACCAACCTGCAGGAGAAGCTCATGTTGTCCTTCTATCGCTGCTCCATCGAGAGTGTGCTGGCATACTGTATAACCACATGGTATGCCAGCTGCTCAGAAAAGGACAGGAAGGCCCTTCAGAGGGTCATCACGACGGCCCAGAAGATCATCGGCTGCTCACTGCCCTCCCTGGAGCACCTGTTCAGCCTACGCTGCCTCAGTAGAGCAGGCAAAATAATAAAAGATCCATCCCACCCCGGCCACCGTCTGTTTGTTCATCTGCCCTCTGGTCGACGTTTCAGGTCGATCAAATCCCGAACAAACAGACTTAAGAACAGTTTTTACCCCAGGGCCATACGAGAACTGAACACTACCTTTGCACTAGGCAACACCGTTAAAAAATCTTGTACTTAATATAATTGTATTAATTGTATTTATGTATTTATTTGTTTTTGCATTTATTGCATATATGTTTGTACGCACCGTCAGGATTGGCCATTTTTTAATTTCGTTGTACTCGTTGCAATGACAATAAATGAATATTATTATATTATTATATTAATGAATAGGAAAGGGCAGTGGAAAGAATTGGCTTCTGAATTATAAAATTAGACCATGATGAGTAAAATCTTTCACCAGCAGTGTTGATGACAGATTTCTCCAATCATATAAATATGGGCGATAACAATATATTATCATATCATATCATATCATATCTATACAGCCGGAAACAGGCCTTTTCGGCCCTCCAAGTCCGTGCCGCCCAGCGATCCCCGTACATTAACACTATCCTACACCCACTAGGGACAATTTTTACATTTACCCAGCCAATGAACCTACATACCTGTACGTCTTAATGTCACCTTTAAGAATTTGTTATATCAAAAGAGTTAAGATTGTTTTATTGTCATGTGTCCCAGATAGAACAATGAAATTCTTACTTGTAGCAGCACAACAGAATGTGTAAACAAAGCACACTGTAAACAATATAAGAAATGAGAGAGTAAAAGTTCAGAGTGTGTGTATATATACAAACACTTACACACACACACACACATACACACACACACACACACACACACACACACACTCACACACACACACACACACACACACACACACACACACACACACACACACACTCACACACACACACCCACACACAAACATACACACACACATACGCACACACACACACACACACACACACACACACACACACACACACACACACACACACACACACACATATATATATATATATATATATATACACACACACACACACATACTTATATATATATATATATATACACTCACACACTTTCTCACTTTCTCATTAAATAAAGCTTACACTTAAGATAATCAATTGACGAGCAAAATCAGTTGGGCATTCTCCAGCTGGTTTGATGCGTGGATTTTCTTATTAATCAGGGTGGAGTTGCCATATTATTTCATGAACAACTAGGTTCCAGCAACATGGATTTTGCACCTAAAGGAGGAAAATTGTGAATATGGTAATAATGACTTTATTCAGGCAGCAACGATCTAATTATGACAAGTAATAAATCACAACTTATTCATTTCCCTCAAAATGTGAAATGAATCCTTGAGGGGAATCGGCCTCTTGTTTTTGGTACGGGTCAGCCATGGTTTGCGTTCACTGCTGTTTCTCATTCCTGTGATCCAGGCGTTCTGGAATTGTTTAGTTAAGCTCATTACATAGACATCACAGGGGAAAAAAAAACAGGGAACTGTAATAAAAGGGCTGAATCTGCCACTTGGGGTTAGTGTCTCCATTAACTGACAAAACACATCCTTAATTGGTTAAAAAAAACATAAAACCTTTTAGCAGCACAAACAGCTCTTCTGTGCTCCACACTTCATCACAAAATGTGTTTGAATGGTTTTAGGAACAGACTCCTGTGTTAAATAAGATGGGCATTTTGTCATTTCAGACAGACTGCATTCTGAATGTGAAAAGCCTTGCTTTATCCAAACCTTTACAACTCCGATACATGTCAGTTCACATTAGAATGCATTCCACCACAGGACCCATAAAGAGTAAGTTAAGGATGCACAAAATAACAAAAGTAAAATGAGCAATATAGCTCACTCTAGCAGTGTACATCGAGGACCAGAGGACATAGGTTCAAGGTGAAGGGGAAAAGATTTAATAGACAATAGACAATAGACAATAGGTGCAGGAGTAGGCCATTCGGCCCTTCGAGCCAGCACCGCCATTCAATGTCTATTGTCTATTGTCTATGGCTGATCATTCTCAATCAGTACCCCATTCCTGCCTTCTCCCCACACCCCCTGTCTCCGCTATAATAATAATAATAATAATAATATTCATTTATTGTCATTGCAACGAGTACAACGAAATTAAAAAATAGCCAATCCTGACGGTGCGTACAAACATATATGCAATAAATGCAAAAACAAATAAATACATAAATACAATTAATACAATTATATTAAGTACAAGATTTTTTAACGGTGTTGCCTAGTGCAAAGGTAGTGTTCAGTTCTCGTATGGCCCTGGGGTAAAAACTGTTCTTAAGTCTGTTTGTTCGGGATTTGATCGACCTGAAACGTCGACCAGAGGGCAGATGAACAAACAGACGGTGGCCGGGGTGGGATGGATCTTTTATTATTTTGCCTGCTCTACTGAGGCAGCGTAGGCTGAACAGGTGCTCCAGGGAGGGCAGTGAGCAGCCGATGATCTTCTGGGCCGTCGTGATGACCCTCTGAAGGGCCTTCCTGTCCTTTTCTGAGCAGCTGGCATACCATGTGGTTATACAGTATGCCAGCACACTCTCGATGGAGCAGCGATAGAAGGACAACATGAGCTTCTCCTGCAGGTTGGTTTTCCTGAGGATCCTCAGGAAGTGGAGTCTCTGCTGTGCCTTCTTTACTGTGGTGATGGTGTTGGTAGACCAGGTAAGATCCTCTGCGATGTGCGTACCCAGGAACCTGAAAGCTGGTACCCTTTCCACACAGACCCCATTGATGTAGAGTGGGTCGTAATCTACACTGGTTTTTCTAAAGTCAATTATAAGTTCCTTTGTTTTGGAGGAGTTCAGGACCAGATTGTTCACTGAACACCATGCTGCCAGCCTTTGGATTTCATCCCTATAGGCTGTCTCATCTCCTTCTGAGATGAGTCCAACCACAGTCGTGTCATCCGCGAACTTGATGATGGTGTTGGTGGGATGGGTGGGGGCGCAGTCGTGAGTGTAGAGGGAGTAAAGGATGGGGCTCAACACACAGCCCTGTGGTGAGCCGATGCTCAGTGTAATGGTGGAGGAGAGGTGAGGGCCAATTTTGACGGTCTGGGGGCGGTTGGTCAGGAAGTCCTTGATCCATTGGCAGATGGTTTGGGAAAATCCAAGGTCGGAAAGTTTGGTGACCAGTCTGCTCGGGATGACCGTGTTAAAGGCAGAGCTGAAGTCGAGGAAGAGCATCCTCACATAGCTCCCCTGGTGTTCAAGGTGGGTCAGTGCAGTGTGAAGAGCAGTGTCGATGGCATCCCCGTAGACCTATTTGCTCTGTAGGCAAACTGGTGTGGGTCGAAGGTGGGTGGGAGGCTGGCTTTGATGTGCTGCAGGACCAGTCTCTCGAAGCACTTTGTGATGACCGGTGTGAGTGCTACCGGACGGTAGTCGTTAAGACCGCTGATGACAGACTTTTTCGGCAGTGGGATGATTGTGGCGGACTTCAGGCAGGGAGGGGTGGTGGATTTTAAAAGGGACAGTTTGAAGATTTTTGTGAAGACCTCAGATAATTGGTCTGCACATTCCCTCAGCACTCTGCCCATCACACCATCGGGGCCTGCAGCTTTCCTGGGATTCACTGCTCTGAGCACGCGCTTAACATCATACTCCTGCACAGTGAAGGTGTTGCTGTCAGGTGCTGGAGAGGGTGTTATGTCTGCCACTGTAGCTTTCACCTCGAAACGAGCAAAGAAACAGTTAAGTTCCTCTGCCAGCGAGGCGTCGCCGTCGGCAGTCGTGCGGTTGCTGGTCTTGTAGTTGGTGATGTGCTGGATGCCTTGCCATACCCGCCGTGGGTCATTGTTGG
Source organism: Rhinoraja longicauda (assembly GCF_053455715.1). Taxonomy (NCBI): domain Eukaryota; kingdom Metazoa; phylum Chordata; class Chondrichthyes; order Rajiformes; family Arhynchobatidae; genus Rhinoraja; species Rhinoraja longicauda. Next base: position 75,935,483 of record NC_135959.1, on the reverse strand, counting down.
AAAAGTGGTCCTCAATCTTCCTCTTGTAGGACGCTTTGGCATCCTTGATGCCTCTCTTCAGGTTGGTTCTAGCAGCACTGTATAGAGCTCTATCACTAGACCTGAAGGCAGTGTTACGGTCCTTGAGGAGAGACCTGACATCCTTTGTCATCCAGGGTTTTTGATTGGGATACAACCGGATGCGTTTGTCGACGGTGACATTGTCAACACAGTTTTGGATGTAGCAAAGTACAGTTGATGTGTACTCCTCCAAGTCCTGATCCTCAAAAATATCCCAGTTGGTCCTTTCGAAGCAATCCTGCAGCTGCGAGGAAGCTCCTTCAGGCCATGTCTTATCCTTAAGAGCTCTATCTAGCTCTCTCTTGAATGCATTCAGAGAATTGGCCTCCACTGCCTTCTGAGGCAGAGAATTCCACAGATTCACAACTCTCTGACTGAAAAAGGTTTTCCTCATCTCCGTTCTAAATGGCCTACCCCTTATTCTTAAACTGTGGCGCCTGGTTCTGGACTCCCCCAACATTGGGAACATGTTTCCTGCCTCTAACGTGTCCAACCCCTTAATAATCTTATACGTTTCTGAGGGGTGACTTTTTCACACAAAAGGTGGTGGGTGTATGGAACAAGGTGCCAGAGGAGGTAGTTGAGGTTGGGACTATCCCAACATTTAAGAAGCAGTTAGACAGGAACATGGATAGGACAGGTTTGGAGGGATATGGACTAAACGCAGGCAGGTGGGACTAGTGTAGCTGGGACATGTTGGCCGGTGTGGGCAAGTTGGTTCCACACTGTATCACTCTATAACTCTATGACTCTGTGAATGGAATATACAAACTGTACTTAACTAGTACTTTCGATTTATTCAGTTACATACAACTATTAATAGTATTAACAGCACATTAGGAGAGTATTTTAAATTCAAAGTCCTTTTCAACTACTTCTGGATTATCATGCTTCAGTGATATAGATCCAGGGTAGCACCTCTGAATCTTTATTTTCATTTGTTTTCAAATCAACTTTTGCATAAAACCAGTGTGTATTATAGCAACTGAATTTTACACCCTTAATAGGATACACATTTCTGCTCCTTTATATGATGGGAAATAAATTTTACCAAGAGTGAAACAAGATTGAGACCATTTCCAGGTTGCATCTCACCACACCAGAGATGTAACTGGACACTTCATTAAAAGACACACAGTGCTAGGATATCTCAGCAGGGCAGAATCTCTTGCGAACATGGAGAGGTGACGTTTCAGGCTGGACCTCTCTTCAGAGTTTGAAGAGTCTGACGAAGGGTCCCGACCCTAAATGTCACCTGTCAATAGGGTTGCCAACTTCCTCACTCCCAAATGAGGGACAAAGGGTGACGTCACCGCCCCGTGCCCCATGTGACCTCACCCAGCCAGCGGCCACGCGCTCCCGCTCCACCAATGGCGTCTGCCCGGGCCGGGAGGCGGGTTGCTAAGCAACCTCTGTTAGGCGGCGCCCGGGCCTACAGTGTCCAGGACTACAGCAGTCCCCCGGGCTACAGTTTCCGGGCCTACACTGTCCGGGCCTACAGTGTCTGGGCCTATAGTGTCTGGGCCTAGCGCTGTCCGGGCCTAATAGGGGACAAGGCCAGCCCCGTACGGGACAAACCAATTTAGCCCAAAATACGGGATGTCCTGGCTAATACGGGACATTTGGTAACCCTACCAATTAATGACCTGTTGAGATACTCCAACACTTTGAACCATTTTTTGTAAACTAGCATCTGCAGTTCCTTGTATCTACTTCATTCGGAGATGTGCATTGACATATCTGTTATGTTTCCGGCGTCAAAGACTTCACTCTGAGTGCACACCATGAATTCTAGCATCCTTGCCATCAATGAGAGCTCCCAAGTACAGTAGTCACAAACAGCAGGTCGATATAACACTGCATCTTTGGCGAAATGTCGTTTAATTGCGTACAGTTTTGGTCTCCTAATCTGAGGAAAGATATTCTTGCCATAGAGGGAGTACAGAGAAGGTTCACCAGATTGATTCCTGGGATGGCAGGACTTTCATATGAAGAAAGACTGGATAGACTCGGCTTGTACTCGCTGGAATTTAGAAGATTGAGGGGGAATCTTATAGAAAATTACAAAATACTTAAGGGGTTGGACAGGCTAGATGCAGGAAGATTGTTCCCGATGTTGGGGAAGTCCAGAACAAGGGGTCACAGTTTAAGGATAAGGGGGAAGTCTTTTAGGACCGAGATGAGAACGTTTTTTTTTTCACACAGAGTGGTGAATCTGTGGAATTCTCTGCCACAGAAGGTAGTTGAGGCCAGTTCATTGGCTATATTTAAGAGGGAGTTAGATGTGGCCCTTGTGGCTAAAGGGATCAGGGAGTATGGAGAGAAGGCAGGTATGGGATACTGAGTTGGATGATCAGCCATGATCATATTGAATAGCGGTGCAGGCTCGAAGGGCTGAATGGCCTACTCCTGCACCTATTTTCTATGTTTCTATGTTTCTAAAGTAACACTTACATTACAACAGAAATGGTTCAGCAGGTTGCAGCAGAACTCAATGGACATTATATTTTCAGGCTTGATAGTATTTATAGTCACCCCAGATCATTCTGTTAGGTTCTACATTTGAAAACAATCACTATATACTTATGCTGGGTGTTTTTGTCGTCTCACTACCGGTAGTTTATTGGGTGGAACATTCAGGCCAGATAACACAGATGGCTAAGACAAAGTCAGTGACTAATGGAGTTGGCACAAGTGTACATGTGCAATGATCTCAACCCCACACTGTACACCTCTGTACACTATACACCTCATCCACCTTTATCAACATCTAACATATTTCGCTTGGGCAGCTTACACCTAAGCAGTATGGGCGTCACGGTGGCGCAGCGGTAGAGTTGCTGCCTTACAGCGAATGCAGCGCCGGAGACTCAGGTTCGATCCCGACTACGGGCGCCGTCTGTACGGAATTTATACATTCTCCCCGTGACCTGCGTGGGTTTTCTCCGAGATCTTCGGTTTCCTCCCACGCTCCAAAGACGTACAGGTATGTAGGTTAATTGGCTGGGCAAATGTAAAAATTGTCCCTAGTGGGTGTAGGATAGTGTTAATGTGCGGGGATCGCTGGGTGGCGCGGACCCGGTGGGCCGAAGGGCCTGTTTCTGCGCTGTATCTCTAAATCTAAAACCTAAATCTAAATCTAAATATTGGCATCAAGTAACCCTTGCTTTCCCACTCTCTCCATCCGCCCCCCATTTTTAGTTTTCCGACCAGTCTGACTGCCCCTCCTCGCTAACAATGATATATTCTTTTTTTTCCTTTTATTCTCATCCCCTTTGTCTCATTTTCACACCTTACACTTCCATATCTCTGTGTCTCCCTCTCCCCTGACTCACAGTCTGTAAGTAACCCGTCTCCTGGCCCGGGGAGGCCACTATTAGTGTAGCGAGAGCACATGGCCGCTGGCTGGGTGAGGTCACGTGGGGCACGGGGCAGTGACGTCACCTTGTTCCATATTTGGGAGTGAGATAGTTGCCACCTCTAGCTGTGACCTATAGGGTTTTGATTTATCATATCATATCATATCATATATATACAGCCGGAAACAGGCCTTTTCGGCCCACCAAGTCCGTGCCGCCCAACGATCCCCGTACATTAACACTATCCTACACCCACTAGGGACAATTTTTACATTTACCCAGCCAATTAACCTACATACCTGTACGTCTTTGGAGTGTGGGAGGAAACCGAAGATCTCGGAGAAAACCCACGCAGGTCACGGGGAGAACGTACAAACTCCTTACAGTGCAGCACCCGTAGTCAGGATCGAACCTGAGTCTCCGGCGCTGCATTCGCTGTAAAGCAGCAACTCTACCGCTGCGCTACTGTGCCGCCCAAAATTAGATTTGATGGAAGTTCTTTGCTTAATAAGTTCAATTCCAAAGGTTCCACTACCCAATGTTCTTGATAATTTCCATCTATTGTCCTGTTCAATCAGCAATGAAAATATTCCTCATTGGAATCTATCGACCAAGGGGATACCATTGCAACTTTCTCTTTGTAAATGTTGTTTAAAATCTCTTTAAGCAATTGCTTCCATTGGCTTCAGTTAACAACGTGATGAACACATTGATCTATTGATCTAATTTAAGGCCCATTCTCAGCAATGATTACATTCTTCCAAACAATCAGATGGATATCGTGGTTGAGCAAAGATCATTCAGAAACAGATTATGTGTGGATAATTACATTGAGATTCATGAATTCACTAGAGTTCTGCTCTCAAATCTGTCTGCTCCACCTGGTCCATTTCAAGAAGGGCGCAGTAATAATGTCATGTGGCCTCATTCACTGGGATTTGGCTCTCTGTAAAGAGCTATGTTGACACAAGACCCTTACGCTACTTTGAGGATAATGTTATATTCTGTCTGGAGGATGAAGAGTTGTTACTTGGAACTCCAGCCACCGATTATCAGATTTCTCAAGTATGTGAGCACTGATGTTTTATATAAATTGCTTAAATATACTCCAATGGTTCAAAATCTGAATTAAAAAATCATTTTAAATGGTTCGTTATAGAACAGCAACGCCTCCACTTCCTTCGAAGTGCTTTAGGCAAGGGATGGATTAACCCTTTCATGATTATCAAGTGTTGCTGCAGTTGAAATGTTTTCTCAATTTCAGGAGGTCATTGTGTCACGATGGAACAGGTTCAAGGATCTGACCAGTAGAACAGAAAAAGGCTCACTCGTCTGTTTAGTTGCAAATCGGTTTTATTGGCAAGAGAGGACAAAAGCAAGACTCGTCTCCGTGTGCTCGTGTCCGTTTTACAGCAGCCCACCTCCCTCCCTCTCTCTCTACCTCCGACCGCGGCGCTAATCGCGAGCCAGTCCGTCGGTGAACCCCTCTCGTATGTGAACTTGAACTAACTTCAGGTGGCCCAGCGGCCTGCCTTTATACAGGTGAGAAATCAGGTGTCGAAATAACCGCCGGTATGTCCTGGTCAATAGCACTGCTCCCAAATTCAGACTATAACCAATGGTAGGGGACTGCATCCCAGTAAGCCCTCCCCCCCCACCCCCGGGAACAAAGCGTCATCAGCCGTGGACTGGCGCGTAAAGCAATACACACGCTACAGACTTGACACTGCCAGCTTGGCGTGCAAAGTTTTAAACAGAGGTCTGTCGGCTTAACACGTGGGAATTTTAACAAAGAGCTGTTGGCTGTAGCACTATGGGGTTTAAACATAACGCCATGTCCACAGTGCTATGGGCTTTAAACATAACGCTATGTCCACAGTGCTATGGGCTTTAACTATAGCACTCTGTCCACAGTGCTATGGGCTTTAAACATAATGCTATGTCCACAGTGCTATGGGCTTTAACTATAGCACTATGTCCACAGTGCAATGGATCAGAAACTGTTTGGGAAAATTCTCGTAAAACACAGAGATAGGCTCTTTAGCCCAGCTCATACAGTGCCCTCCATAATGTTTGGGACAAAGACCCATCATTTATTTATTTGCCTCTGTACTCCACAATTTGAGATTTGTAATAGTAAAAAATCACATGTGGTTAAAGTGCACATTGTCAGATTTTAATAAAGGCCATTTTTATACATTTTGGTTTCACCATGTAGAAATTACAGCAGTGTTTATACATAGTCCCCCCCATTTCAGGGCACCATAATGTTTGGGACACAGCAATGTCATGTAAATGAAAGTAGTCATGTTTAGTATTTTGTTGCATAAAATTTGCATGCAAAGACTGCTTGAAGTCTGCGATTCATGGACATCACCAGTTGCTGGGTGTCTTCTCTGGTGATGCTCTGCCAGGCCTGTATTGCAGCCATCTTTAGCTTATGCTTGTTTTGGGGGCTAGTCCCCTTCAGTTTTCTCTTCAGCGTATGAAAGACATGCTTAATTGGATTCAGATCGGGCGATTGACTTGGCCACTTAAGAATTGACCACTTTTTAACTTTGAAAAACTCCTTTGTTGCTTTAGCAATATGTTTGGGATCATTGTCTTTCTGCAGAATGAACTGCGGGCCAACGTGTTTTGAGGCATTTAGAAAATAGAAATAGAAAATTGGTGCAGGAGGCCATTCGGCCCTTTGAGCCAGCACCGCCATTCAATTTGATCATGGCTGATCATTCTCAATCAGTACCCCGTGCCTGCCTTCTCCCCATATCCCTTAATTCCACTAGCCCCTAGAGCTCTATCTAACTCTCTCATAAATCCATCCAGTGATTTGGCCTCCACTGCCCTCTGTAGCAGAGAATTCCACAAATTCACAACTCTCTGGGTGAAAAAGTTCCTCCTCACCTCAGTTTGAAATGGCCTCCCATTTATTCTAAGACTGTGGCCCCTGGGTCTGGACTCCCCCAGCATTGGGAATTTTTTTCCTGCATCTAGCTTGTCCAGTCCTTTTATAATTTTATGTGTTTCTATAAGATCCCCTCTCATCCGTCTAAACTCCAGTGAATACAAGCCTAGTCTTTTCAATCTTTCCTCACATGACAGCCCCGCCATCCCAGGGATCAATCTCGTGAATCTACGCTGCACTGTCTCAATTACAAGGATGTCCTTCCTCAAATTAGGAGACCAAAACTCTACACAATACTCCAGATGTGGTCTTACAAGGGCCCTATACAACGGCAGAAGGATCTCTTTACTCTTATACTGAAATCCTCTCGTTATGAAGGACAACATTCCATTAGCTATTCCAATAGAAATAGATTCTTTTTTTCATAAAAAGCAAACATATTGAAGTGCAAATATTTCATTAACAATCACTTAATTTTCTTGATAGGGGGTAAATGGCTAGAATCCTGTAATACAAATGACCCTCTGGAACATTTACTGAAGGCAAATAAACAGAGTTTAAAAAAAACAATTAACTTTGCAATTTTCCAAATGGAACAATCACAAAGCATCCTCAGGCAACAAGAGGCATGACTCATTAATGTTGTTATCAGCCCAAATACACCATTAAAGAATAGGTTTTGTGCTAAAGCAGATGACTTAATTGTCACAAGTTTTCCCACTACATTTCCAGTTGTAGGTTGTATAAGAAAATAACTGCAGATGCTGGTACAAATTGAAGGTATTTATTCACAAAATGCTGGAGTAACTCAACATCTCAGGAGAGAAGGAATGGGTGACGTTTCGTGGTCGAGACCCTTCTTCAGACTGATGTCAGGTGGGCGGGACAAAGGAAGGATATAGGTGGAGACAGGAAGATAGAGGGAGAACTGGGAAGGAGGAGGGGAAGAGAGGGACAGAGGAACAATCTAAAGTTGGAGAAGTCGATGTTCATACCACTGGGCTGCAAGCTGCCCAAGCGAAATATGAGGTGCTGTTCCTCCAATTTCCGGTGGGCCTCACTATGGCACTGGAGGAGGCCCATGACAGAAAGGTCAGACTGGGAATGGGAGGGGGAGCTGAAGTGCTCAGCCACCGGGAGATCAGTTTGGCCAACGCGGACCGAGCGCAGGTGTTGAGCGAAGCGATCGTCGAGCCTGCGCTTGGTTTCGCCGATGTAAATAAGTTGACATCTAGAGCAGCGGATGCAATAGATGAGGTTGGAGGAGGTGCAGGTGAACCTCCGTCTCACCTGGAAAGACTGTTTGGGTCCTTGGATGGAGTTGAGGGGAGGTACCTGCTGAGTTACTCCAGCATTTTGTGAATAAATACCTTCCAGTTGTTGGTTTGTCAGGGGGACACTATTACCTTGAGGCACAGCAACACAAATAGTTGTGTTGTCACTAAACATCTTAGATTTGTTAAAGGAAGGATTGCATTTGCTTTCACCCAAATGTAAAATCCATAATTGAGCTACTTGAGGAATGAGCTAGTTTGAGGGCGGTGTGCTTATCTCTTTGCCAGAGAATAACCCCAGGAATGAGTGGGTTAACATGTGAGGAGCATTTACCGGCACTGGGCCTGTACTCGCTGGAGTTTAGAAGAATGAGGGGGGACCTCATTGTAGGCCCTGATACTGTAGGCCCCGACACTGTAGGCCCTGATACTGTAGGCCCCGACACTGTAGTCCCCAACACTTTAGGCCCCAACACTGTAGGCCCCAACACTGTAGGCCCCGACACTGTAGGCCCTGATACTGTAGGCCCCGACACTGTAGGCCCCGACACTGTAGGCCCCAACACTGTAGGCCCTGACACTGTAGGCCCCGATACTGTAGGCCCTGACACTGTAGTCCCCGACACTGTAGGCCCCGACACTGTAGTCCCCGACACTGTAGGCCCGGACACTGTAGGTCCCGACACTGTAGGCCCCGACACTGTAGGCCCCGACACTGTAGGCCCCGACTCTGTAAATCAAAGAAAGGGAAGGTGAAGCATGTGCTGGCACTGGGGAATGTCCCAGGAATCAGTGGGTTGACATATGATGAGCATTTATCGGCACTGGACCTGTACTCGCTGGAGTTTAGAAGAATGAGGGGGGACCTCATTGAAACATACAGAACAGTGAAAGGCCTGGACAGAGTGGATGTGGAGAGGATGTTTCCACTAGTGGGAGAGTCTAGGACTAGAGGCCACAGCCTCAGAATTAAAGGACGTTCCTTTAGGAAGGAGATGAGGAGGAATTTCTTTAGTCAGAGGGTGGTGAATCTGTGGAATTGTTTGCCACAGAAGGCTGTGGAGGCCAAGTCAATGGATATTTTTAGGGCAGAGATAGATAGATTCTTGATTAGTGTGGGCGTGGGGTTGCGGGGAGAAGGCAGGAGAATGGGGTCAGGAGGGAGAGATAGATCAGCCAGGATTGAATGGCGGAGTAGACTTGATGGGCTGAAGGGCCTAATTCTGCTCCTATCACTTATGATCTTATGACTTATAATGTACAGCAATGAAAATAATAGTTTCCTCTGTTTAAAAGGATGGTAAAAATGGAAATGTGTGGTAATTCAACCCCAGTCCATAGCACAAAATGCATTATATAAAGGTTTTAGTGCACTGTTCTCTGGTACTAACTGGGCGATGTTTATACAAAAGGCGTATGATTTTCAGCCCTTAAAAGATTACTTGACACTGCCATCAACCTTCAAGACATATCGCTGGGGGCATTAGCAAGGCATGTGGAAGAGGTTTGGCAGACATAATGCTCACATATTTAGTACTAGCTGTATTGAAGTTCTCCATTCCACCCTTCACACAACCAAGGAAGGATTCAATGGCATGGAAGTTTAGTTTAGTTTAGTTTAGTTTCGAGATACAGCACGGAAACAGGCCCTTCGGCCCACCGGGTCCGCACCGACCAGCGATCCCCGCACATTAACACTATCCTACACACACATTAGGGACAATTTACATTTTTTATACCAATCCATTTAACCTACAAACCTGTACGTCTTTGGAGCGTGGGAGGAAACCGGAGCACCCGGAGAAAACCCATGCGGTCACGGGGAGAACGTACAAACTCTGTACAGACAGCGCCCGTAGTCAGGATCGAACCTGGGACCTGGGTCTCTGGCGCTGTGAGGCAGCAGCTCTACCTGCGCCACCGTGCCGCACGAAATGCCCTAAAGTTATCCCAACAGCACAATTTAAATGTCATCAATTTGCAGGCAAGACAGTGGATAAATTATCTTTGATGTTAATGAATTTCTACATGTTTTGCATGCTTTTTTTAATCATAAATTTAATAACTAGAGGGTATAAGCTACAGGAAGAGGTTGAGTAGGCTGGGTCTCTATTTATTTGAGCACAGGAGGATGAGGGGTGATCTTATAGCGGTGTATAAAATCATGAGAGGAATAGATCGGGTAGACGCACAGAATCTCTTGCCCAGAGTAGGTGAATCGAGGACCAGAGGACATAGGTTTTAAGGTGAAGGGGAAAAGATTTAATAGGAATCTGAGGGGTAATTTTTTTCACACAAAGGGTGATGATGTATGGAACAAGCTACCAGAGCAGGTAGTTGAGGCTGGGACTATCCCAATGTTTAAGAAACAGTTAGACAGATACATGGATAGGACAGGTTTATAGACAATGGACAATAGGTGCGGGAGGAGGCCATTCGGCCCTTCGAGCCAGCACCACCATTCAATGTGATCATGGCTGATCATGCTCAATCAGTACCCCATTCCTGCCTTCTCCCGATACCCCCTGGCTCCGCTAACCTTAAGAGCTCTATCCAGCTCTCTCTTGAATGCATTCATAGAATTGGCCTCCACTGCCTTCTGAGGCAGAGAATTCGACAGATTCACAACTCTCTGACTGAAAAAGTTTTTCCTCATCTCAGTTCTAAATGGCCTACCCCTTATTCTTAAACTGTGGCCCCTGGTTCTGGATTCTTAAACTGTGACCCCTTGCTTGGAGGAATATGGGCCAAACGCAGGCAGGTGGGACTAGTGTAGCTGGGACAAGTGTGGGCAAGTTGGGCTGAAGGGCTTGTTTCTACTCTCTAAGACTCTATGACTTCAATAGACTGGTTAGCTGGTGCAGAATACATTGCTGGTGATTTAACGTGGAAAAACAGATCTTCCTGTATGGTCTCCATGTGTCTTCCTGTGGTTAATGAGCACGAGGTGGAGAATTAACAAATGCCATTCATACCATTAAGGGGGGATGAGGGGAAAGAGGGATCTGATAAGGAGATAATTTGCTTGGATGGTTTGTTTAGGGAATGGAGCTGGTGGTAGCAAGTTACCATGGTGCCTTGAAGACATGTGACGTATCTAGTATAAGAAAATAACTGCAGATGCTGGTACAAATCGAAGGTATTTATTCACAAAATGCTGGAGTAACTCAGCAGGTCAGGCAGCATCTCGGGATAGAAGGAATGGGTGACGTTTCGGGTCGAGACCCTTCTTCAGACTGAAGAAGGGTCTCGACCCAAAACGTCACCCATTCCTTCTCTCCCAAGATGCTGCCTGACCTGCTGAGTTACTCCAGCATTTTGTGAGGTATCTAGAGTCTGGATGGCAGCAGTCTACCTTCACTTCAAGGTGGGAAAATTCTCCTTAGAAAAAAAACCTGCAGATGCTGGTTTAAATCGAAGGTAGACACAAAATGCTGGAGTAACTCAGCGGGTCAGGCAGCATCTCGGGAGAGAAGGAATGGGTGACGTTTCGGGTCGAGACCCTTCTTCAGGCTGATGTTCAGACAGAATATTCTGCTTGTTCTGCTGTGAATCTCAGAGGTTGAGCATCAGAGAGCACAACAGCTTTGGTTCCAGAGATAAAAACAAAAAATGCCATTAACGCTCAGCAGCTCAAACAACATCAGTAGAGTTAGAGTCCGCACATTCTGAGCCATTGAGCATTTCCAGAACTTTCTGTTTTTATTAAGCCAAAAAGGCTTTTAGCACTTTGGCCTTCACCAGTCAGAGTACTGAGCATAGAAGTTGGGAGGTCATGTTGCAGTTGTATAAGACGTTGGTGAGACTGCATTTAGAATATTGTGTTCAGTTCTGGGCACCATGTTATAGGAAAGATATTGTCAAGCTAGAAAGGGTTCAGAGAAGATTTACAGTGCATTCAGAAAGTATTCAGACCCCTTCACTTTTTCCACATTTTGCTACGTTACAGCCTTATTTTAAAATGGATTAAATTCATTTTTTTAATCGTTAATCTACACACAATACCCCATAATAAAAAAAGCGAAAACAGATGTTTAGAAAATGTTGCAAAGTAATTAAAAATAAATAACTGAAATATCACATTTACATAAGTATTCAGACCCTTTACTCAGAACGTAATCTTGACTATTGAATACCAGTATGTTTCTTTGCAGAGTACTTACATCCAATGTATGCTTGTCCCGCTGAGTTACTCCAGCTTTCTGTGTCTATCTTTGGTTTAAACCAGCATCTGCAGTTCCTACCTAGTTCATGAGTTCATTAGTGATAGGGGCAGAATTATGCCATTTGGTCCATCGAGTCCACTCCGCCATTCAATCTTGGCGGATCTATTTTTCTTTCCTAACCCCTTCCTAACCCAATTCTCCCCATAACCCCTGACACCCGTACTAATCAAGAATCTATCTAACTCTATCTTCAAAATATCCATTCCACAGATTCACTACCCTCTGACTAAATAAATTCCTCTTCATCTCCCTCCTACCAGTACCGGTGCCAAAGAATGCCTCTCCAGCGTGTTTAAATGACTACCGACCGGTGGCCCTCACCTCGGTTGTCATGAAATGCTTCGAGAGGCTAGTCAAGAAGCACATCTGCGCCCTCCTTCCTCGCAACATGGACCCACTACAGTTCGCATACCGTCCGAACAGGTCCACGGATGATGCGGTCTCCCAGGTTCTACACACCGCTCTCTCTCATCTGGACAGCCAGGGGGGCTATGTGAGGATGCTGTTCATTGACTTTAGTTCAGCATTCAACACAATAGTCCCCAGCAGACTGGTTGAGAAGCTGCTGGAACTGGGGTTTAGCACCCCTCTGTGTGCCTGGGTCCTGGACTTTCTCACTGCCAGGCCCCAAGTGGTCAGGATGGGGGAACACACATCTAGCTCCCTCACCCTGAACATAGGATCCCCCCAGGGCTGTGTCCTTAGCCCCCTACTGTACTCCCTGTACACACATGACTGTGGGGCCAGGTTCAGCTCAAACTCCATCATCAAGTTTGCTGATGACACTGTGGTGGTGGGCCGGATCTCCAACAACGATGAGAAGGCCTACCGGGAGGAGGTGGCTGATCTGGCACTCTGGTGTCAGGACAATAGCCTCCTCTTGAATGTCACTAAAACAAAGGAGCTGATTGTGGACTTCAGAAGGGCTAAACATCCAAGGACGTACACGCCACTCGAGATAAATGGGTCTATTGTGGATAGGGTGAGCAGTTTCAAATACTTGGGAGTCCGCATCGCAGAGGATCTGACATGGGCAACGCACATTGCCGCACTGGTGGGTAAGGCTAAGCAGCGCCTTTACCACCTTAGACAACTGAGGAAATTCAGAGTGTCACTGAGGATCCTTCATTGCTTCTACTCTGGGGCTGTAGAGAGCATCCTGTCCGGCAACATTACAGTCTGGTTTGGGAACAGCTCTGCCCAGGACCGGATGGCCCTGCAGAGAGTAGTGCGTTCGGCAGAACGCACCATGGGAACTACACTCGTCCCCCTGCAGGACCTATACATCAGGAGGTGCAGATCCAGAGCCAGCAACATTATGGGGGACCCCTGCCACCCCAGTAACGGACTGTTCCAGATGCTGCGATCAGGCAAACGTCTCCGCTGTCACGCTGTGAAAACGGAGAGGATGAGACGGAGTTTCTTCCCACAGGCCATCAGGACTGTCAACTTTTATAACCCCAGAGACTAAATTTTTGTCGACACTTTTTGTGCTATGTTTAGTAACTTATTAACTTTATTTATATGCTGTAACTGTAATTCTTTTTGTGCACAACCCGCAGGCATTGCCACTTTCATTTCACTGCACATCGAGTATGTGTATGTGACAAATAAATTTGATTTGACTTGACTTGACTTGACTAAAGGAACGTTCTTTATTTCTGAGGCTATCACCTCTGGTCCTAGACTCTTCCACTAGTGGAAACATCCTCTCTACATCCACTCTATCCAGGTCTTTCACTATTCGGTACGTTTCGATGAGGTTCCCCCTCATGCTTCTAAACTCCAGCAAGTACAGGCCCAGTGCCGGCAAACGCTCATCATATGTTAACCCACTCATTCCTGCGACATTCCCCAGTGCCAGCACATGCTTCACCTTCCCTTTCTTTGATTTTTCAACCATTCCTGAGCAGCTTATATTTAGTTTAGAGATACAGCGCGGAAACAGGCCCTTTCGGCCCACCGGGTCCGCACCGACCAGCGATCCCCACACATTAACACTATCCTACACGCACTAGGGACAATTTTTACATTTACCAAGCCAATTGACCTACAAACCTGCACGTCTTTGGAGTGTGGGAGGAAACCGAAGATCTCGGAGAAAACCCACGCAGGTCACGGGGAGAACGTACAAACTCCGTACAGACAGCGCCCGTAGTCGGGATGGAACCCGGGTCTCTGGCGCTGCATTCGCTGTAAGGCAGCAACTCTACTGCTGCGCCATTTGTGTCACATCCAATTTGGTTACAAAGAACACAAGTAATGTAAGAAAATAACTGCAGATGCTGGTACAAATCAAAGGTATTTATTCACAAAATGCTGGAGTAACTCAGCAGGTCAGGCAGCATCTCAGGAGAGAAGAAATGGGCGACGTTTCGGGTCGAGACCCTTCTTCAGACACAAGTAATGTCCTGGTGAGGGGGAAGGGGAAAGAATGAGTGTTTTGAGGGATTAGATATATTCATGTCATTGACAAGTACTCTCAGTCAATGGCTTCATTCTGTTATGGCACTTCTTATTATAGAACCATCAGTTTTATTTCTCCCCTTGCTCAGCTTTAGATGTTTCCAGATGTATAGTATTTTCTCCTGCAAGATCATAAGGGTATAAGGTATTATAACGTTATAGGAGCACAATTAGGGCATTCGGCCCATCAAGTCTACTCTGCCATTTAATCATGGTTGATCTACCTCTCCCTCCCATTCTCCTGCTTTCTCCCCATAGCCCCCGACATGGAGAAACCCTGACAGGACGATGGATAAAAGTGGAACAAGTGTTGTGCTTCAAGTAACCTCTGCAATCCCCTCTCTCTCCATCCCTCCCCCACCCAAGTGGTACCAGCTTCAAAGTCGTCTTGTTGTGTCTCATTGTCTGTACTCATTTTCACAGCTAACAATGACCTGTTTCCTTTATCATCATTACTTTTTGCGTATCTTTCATTTATTCGTTGTACAGTATATCTCTCCACATCACCGTCTATATCTCTCGTTGCCCTTTCCCCTGACTCTCAGTCTGAAGAAGGGTCTCCACTCAAAACGTCACCTATTCCTTTCCTCGAGAGATGCTGCCTGTCCCGCTGAGTTAGTTATTTTCAGCTGTCTGTGTCTATCTTCGGACTAAACCAGCAACGGTAGTTCCTTCCCTCCCACCAAGTGTTGTGTAATCAGTTTAGGTCTTATAATTGATATCATCAGGTGATTGTACACACTGAGATGAAGATGAGAAGTTTCCTGTAATGCTCGATATGTGATGGTACTGAGACGCCTGTGAATTTATAGCACAGACAAGAACCATGTGTCTAAAATGGTCACTGGTGCTTTTATGTAAAACAACACCTATTTTTGGAAGCATCTTATGAAAAACGCTTATCACTTTGGCTAGTTTGGAAAATGTTGATCAAATAATAACTGTGCACATTCACACCAATTAAGAACATTGCTACCCTATGAGAAAATTAGTCTGGGCTTTCTGAATCAGCATGAACCAAACACCAAGGACTGCTTGGTGAAAAGGTTTCTAATCCCATTGTCCTATTGTGAGATAAATCAAGACCGCAATGAAAATGTAATTCATTGTTAGGTAGGGGAAGGTAACAACAAATCAGGATAACAGTCAAATATAACATTTAATCCTGGTTAATTATCCTGATTAAATGTTATCTCTGTATGCTTCCTTGTCACCTTTCCCAAGCTAACAATGATCTATTCTATATTTCCCTTGAACTTTGTCCCGTTTCATGTCTTGTTTTCACACATTACCCTTCCATATCTCGAAGTCTCCCTCAGTTTGAAGAAGGGTCTCGACCCGAAACATTACCCATTTCTTCTCTCCAGAGATGCTGACTGATTTTAGTTTAGTTTAGTTTAGAGATACAGCACAGAAAAAGGCCCTTTCGGCCCACTGGGTCGGCGCCGACCAGCGATCCCCGCACATTAACACTATCCTACACCCACTAGGGATAATTTTTACATTTACCAAGCCAATCAACCTACACACCTGCACATCTTTGAAGTGTGGGAGGAAACCGAAGATCTCAGAGAAAACCCATGCAGGTCACGGGGAGAACGTACAAACTCCATACAGACAGCACCCGTAGTCAGGATGGAACCCGGGTCTCCGACGCTGCATTCGCTGTAAGGCAGCAACTCTACCGCTGCACCACCTGTCACGCTGAGTTACTCCAGCAATTTGCGTCTATCTTCGGTGTAAACCAGCATCTGCAGTTCCTTCCAACACTTCAACAATTAATTGTTTTCTTAAAACTTAAATGCTGTCTTTAAAAGGAAATCAAAATGTAAATAAATTTATTAAAACATTTTGCTTCTCAGTGCTAACTTCCGTTGTACAACAACATGAGGCTTCATATCACATCATATCATATATCTACAGCCGGAAACAGGCCTTTTCGGCCCTCCAAGTCCGTGCCGCCCAGTGATCCCCGCACATTAACACTATCCTACACCCACTAGGGACAATTTTTACATTTACCCAGCCAATTAACCTACATACCTGTACGTCTTTGGAGTGTGGGAGGAAACCGAAGATCTCGGAGAAAACCCACGCAGGTCACGGGGAGGACGTACAAACTCCTTACAGTGCAGCACCCGTAGTCAGGATCGAACCTGTGTCTCCGGCGCTGCATTCGCTGTAAAGCAGCAACTCTACCGCTGCGCTACCGTGCCGCCCTTTGATAGAGGTGTGGATCATCTCTGACTGTACTAAGTCTAGTTCAGTTCAGTTTAGTTTATCAGTACAGCGAAAAGCTTTTGTTGCATGCTAACCAGCCAGCAGAAAGACAATACATGATTACAATCGAGCCATTTACAGAGTCATAGAGTCATAGAGTGATACAGTGTGGAAACAGGTCCTTCAGCCCTACTTGCCCACACCGGCCAACATGTCCCAGCTACACTAGTACCACCTGCCAGTGATTGGTCCATATCCCCCCAAACCTGTCTGATCCATGTACCTGTAAATTGACAGAACAGATCTGAAGATAGACACAAAAAGCTGGAGTAAGTCAGTAGGTCAGACAGCAACTCTGGAGAGAAGGAATAGGTGACATTTCGGGTCTTCAGACTAATCAACTATTCCTTTTCTCCAGAGATGCTGTCTGACCCACTGAGTTAAGGGCCTGTCCCACTTAGGCGATCTTTTTGGTAACTGCCGGCGACTGTCAAAGTCGTAGCAGATCGCCAAATTTTTCTTTTACCCGACGACAATGACCACGACAATGTTCAGGTCGAGATTACACCGTCTTCGGAAACATCGCGAAATTCCCACGCTGTCAATGCTGTCAATGCTTCTCCGGCGTCCTAATTTTCGCTGAAATCACTGACAAGTCGGTAAGTATTTGAGAGTTTTGAACTATAACACCTTGTATGGGTTACTTGAAAACCAAGCATCACTGTAACAAGGCATAAACTGGATTTTAGGCGATGTTTTAGGCGACTACAGGTGACTAGGCTGTCACCACACGGTCGCCGGGGTATCGCCTGTGCGGTCGTGAGTCGTCTCCAAAGAGTCGTAGCGTCTTTCTGGTCGCCGCTGGATTTTCAGAATGTTGACAATTTTTCGGCGACTGTTGGTTTGACGCCAATGATCGTAGCTTGCCGTCTCCTGACGGGGGCGCTGTCGTAGGTTGTCGCCAGGTGATGTAGGTCGTCGCCAGTGCTGACTTCGGTGAATTCCATTGGCCACTACCTACGTCAACCTACGTCAACCGGCGACAGGGACCGGCGTCAAAACCGGAGGCCAAAATGATGTGAATTGTCTTCAGTTGTCGCCGACAGGGTCGTAGCTTGTCGTAGCTTGTCGCGGGTTGACGTAGGTTGACTTCGGTTGCCGTAGGTTGCCGCCTGTGTGGTCGTAGGTTGTCGTAGGTGCGGTCGTAGGTGGACGTCCTACTCGCGACGATTGGGTCGCCGGTTGTCGGTAGCTTGCCGTAGCTTGACGTCGACTGGGTGGTGGGTTGTTGTAGCTTGTCGTAGACATTGTCGTGGGGGGGGGTCCAGTCGCTGGTTTTTCGGCGACCTGCTACGACTATGACAGTTGCCGGCAGTCGCCTAAAAAATCGCCTAAGTGGGACAGGGCCTTAACTTGCCTCTGAGCTGTCCTCCAACACAATTGTACACTCTACACCCGAGTTAATGACGTTTTAAAGAAATCTTCTTACTTAAGCGGCATGCCAGCTACTTGCAAAGTGTAAGAGGATCATTAAAAAGTGTCGTGATTGTCTCTTATTTGTTCATTACCACAAGCACAATGCTTCCCACAGGAGCGTCTCATTCCAATTATGTGCATTCCCACGTTTCCTCACTGATTAGCAAAGAACGTCAGGTCTCCTCTTCTTTTTTCACAGAAAAAAGGAATTTCATACCCCTGGTGGATTATCCCAAACTGCCCCAACTTGGGTCAATTGGAAATTGAAATTCAATGCTTTTCCCCTGTGCCTACATCTCATTAAAATGTTGCCATTTGCCATTTGTTCCATCCACCTCAACTTAGCAGAGTAAAAGACCAGCAGATTGTTTACATGGATTGATTTATAGCAATAATGAATTATTAACATGGGAAATATGGAGATAAGGATTTTATATTTTGCTGGCAGGCTTGGTCCTGTTGCTAAGAAATGTGCAAATGGAGACAAGAAAATTAAGAAGGGAGACTTTTTTCACTGCACCTTTTCAAACCAGCCTAAATTCCCCCTGGTGCAGGGAGCATAGGGGCTTAATTCAAATATTAAAATTAATGTGAAGATGGACACAAAATGCTGGAGTAACTCAGCGGGTCAGGCAGCATCTCTGGAGAGAAGGAATGGGTGACGTTTCAGGTCGAGACCCTTCTTCAGACTGAGAGTCGGGGGAAAGGGAAACGAGAGATATAGACGGTGATGTGGAGAGATATAGAACAAATGAATGAAAGATATGCAAAAATGTAACGATGATAAAGGAAACAGGCCATTGTTAGTTGTGGGCTAGGTGAAAACGAGCTACAGACAATGAGACTCAAGAAGACGACTTTGAAGCTGGTACGACTTGGGTGGGGGAGGAATGGAGAGAGAGGGGATGCAGGGGGTTACTTGAGGTTAGAGAAATCAACATATATACCACTGGGCTGTAAGCTGCCCAAGCGAAATATGAGATGCTGTTCCTCTAATTTGCGTTTGGCCTCACTCTGACAATGGAGGAGGCCCAGGACAGAAAGGTCAGTGTGGGAATGGGAAGGGGAATTAAAGTGTTTGGTGACCGGGGGATCAGGTTGGTCCAGGCAGACTGAGCGAAGGAATGAATGTGAATTGGTTGCAACCAAATGTTCTCACAATTCTTCATTTTTGAAGAGACAATTCGGACTGCAGTTAGATTCCCATAGAAAATGTGAGCATCAGTTCTTGAATTATACAGTTACTCCTGGATCTGGGTTTATGATTGTAAGTTTTGCTGCCCTGTTTCCTGCAGCCTTTGTTTGACCAGATTCTTTGTCTCAACATTTTTACTGAATTTTAATGCAGTTACAGATCTCCTACATGATAATTCTGTTCCTCTGAAAACTTGTGTTACAGAAAAGATAGACTCAATACAATACAATACAATATATCTTTATTGTCATTGTACAGGGGTACAACAAGATTGGGAATGCACCTCCCATACGATGCAATAAATTAATTAGCTAGTCAGTATTAATTTAAACAACCCAATGAAACAAATTGGAACAGTTTTAAAACAGAATAAAGTGCAAGTAGATCTGTGCCGGTTCACTGTGCGATGTGACCATCCGGCTCAGCAGGACCGGTTCATAGCAGCTATGGCCCTGGGGATGAAGCTGTTCCTGAGTCTGGAGGTGCGGGCGTAGAAGGCCTTGTATCGTCTGCCCGATGGTAGAAGTTCGAACAGACTGTTGCAGGGGTGTGAAGAGTCTTTGTGGATGCTGGTGGCTTTTCTGAGGCATCGTGTGTTGTAGATGCCCTCCAAGGCTGGTAGCTGTGTTCCGATGATCCTCTGAGCTCTATGGACTCCCCGCTGAAGAGCTTTCCTCTCTGCCTCCGTGCAGCTGAGGTACCACACAGGGATGCCATGTGTTAGGATGCTCTCTATGGTGCAGCGGTAGAAGGTCGTCAGCAGCTGTTGGGGTTGACCAGACTTTTTCAGTGTTCTCAGGTAGAACAGTGGTTGCTGTGCCTTCTTGACCAGCGCAGCAGTGTTATTGGACCATGTGAGGTAGAGTAACTCAGCGGGTCAAACCCCCATCTCTGGAGAAAAGGAATAGGTGACGTAGAAGGACCTCTTTGCTCCTATACTCAACTCCTCTTGTTACGAAGGCCAACATTCCATTGGCTTTCTTCACTGCCTGCTGAACCTGCATGCTTCCTTTCATTGACTGATGCACTAGGACACCCAGATCTCGTTGAACTCCCCCTCCTCCTAACTTGACACCATTCAGATAATAATCTGCCTTTCTATTCTTACTTCCAAAGTGAATAACCTCACACTTACCTACATTAAACTGCATCTGCCATGTATCCGCCCACTCACACAACCTGTCCAAGTCACCCTGCAGCCTTATTGCATCTTCCTCACAATTCACACTACCCCCCAACTTAGTATCATCTGCAAATTTGCTAATGGTACTTTTAATCCCTTCGTCTAAGTCATTAATGTATATCGTAAATAGCTGGGGTCCCAGCACCGAACCTTGCGGTACCCCACTGGTCACTGCCTGCCATTCCGAAAGGGACCCATTTATCCCCACTCTTTGCTTTCTGTCTGTCAACCAATTTTCTATCCATGTCAGTACCCTACCCCCAATACCATGTGCCCTAATTTTGCCCACTAATCTCCTATGTGGGACCTTGTCGAAGGCTTTCTGAAAGTCGAGGTACACCACATCCACTGACTCTCCCTTGTCAATTTTCCTAGTTACATCCTCAAAAAATTCCAGTAGATTTGTCAAGCATGATTTCCACTTCGTAAATCCATGCTGACTCGGAATGATCCCGTTACTGCTATCCAAATGCTCAGCAATTTCGTCTTTTATAATTGACTCCAGCATCTTCCCCACCACTGATGTCAGACTAACTGGTCTATAATTACCCGTTTTCTCTCTCCCTCCTTTCTTAAAAAGTGGGATAACATTTGCTATCCTCCAATCCACAGGAACTGATCCTGAATCTATAGAACATTGAAAAATGATCTCCAATGCTTCCACTATTTCTAGAGCCACCTCCTTAAGTACTCTGGGATGCAGACCATCAGGCCCTGGGGATTTATCAGCCTTCAGTCCCATCAGTCTACCCAAAACCATTTCCTGCCTAATGTGGATTTCCTTCAGTTCCTCCATCACCCTAGGTTCTCCGGCCCCTAGAACATTTGGGAGATTGTGTGTATCTTCCTCAGTGAAGACAGATCCAAAGTAACGGTTTAACTCGTCTGCCATTTCTTTGTTCCCCATAATAAATTCCCCTGCTTCTGTCTTCAAGGGACCCACATTTGCCTTGACTATTTTTTTCCTCTTCACGTACCTAAAAAAACTTTTGCTATCCTCCTTTATATTATTGGCTAGTTTACCCTCGTACCTCATCTTTTCTCCCCGTATTGCCTTTTTAGTTAACTTTTGTTGCTCTTTAAAAGAGTCCCAATCCTCTGTCTTCCCACTCTTCTTTGCTATGTTATACTTCCTCTCCTTAATTTTTATGCTGTCCCTGACTTCCCTCGTCAGCCACAGGTGTCTCTTACTCCCCTTAGAGTCTTTCCACCTCTTTGGAATAAATTGATCCTGCAACCTCTGCATTATTCCCAGGAATACCTGCCATTGCTGTTCTACCGTCTTCCCTGCTAGGGCCTCCTTCCAATCAATTTTGGCCAGCTCCCGCCTCATGCCTCTGTAATCCCCTTTGCTATACTGTAATACCGACACTTCCGATTTTCCCTTCTGCCTTTCCATTTGCAGAGTAAAACTTATCATGTTGTGATCACTGCCTCCTAATGGCTCTTTTACCTCTAGTCCCCTTATCAGATCAGGATCATTACACAACACTAAATCCAGAATTGCCTTCTCCCTGGTAGGCTCCAGTACAAGCTGTTCTAAGAATCCATCTCGAAGGCACTCTACAAACTCTCTTTCCTGGGGTCCATTTCCAACCTGATTTTCCCAGTCTACCTGCATGTTGAAATCTCCCATAACCACCGTAGCATTACATTTTTGACACGCCAATTTTATCTCCTGATTCAACTTGCACCCTATGTCGAGGCTACTGTTTGGGGGCCTATAGATAACTCCCATTAGGGTCTTTTTACCCTTACAATTTCTCATTTCTATCCATACTGATTCAACATCTCCTGATTCTATGTCACCCCTTGCAAGGGAATGAATATCATTCCTTACCATCAGAGCAACCCCACCCCCTCTGCCCACCTGTCTGTCTTTTCTATACGTTGTGTACCCCTGAATATTCAGTTCCCAGCCCTGGTCCTCTTCTACAGTTGTACCGGGCCCTGGTGAGACCGCACCTGGAGTACTGTGTGCAGTTTTGGTCTCCAAATTTGAGGAAGGATATTCTTGCTATGGAGGGCGTGCAGCGTAGGTTCACTAGGTTAATTCCCGGAATGGCGGGACTGTCGTATGTTGAAAGGCTGGAGCGATTGGGCTTGTATACACTGGAATTTAGAAGGATGAGGGGGGATCTTATTGAAACATATAAGATAATTAGGGGATTGGACACATTAGAGGCAGATAACATGTTCCCAATGTTGGGGGAGTCCAGAACAAGGGGCCACAGTTTGAGAATAAGGGGTAGGCCATTTAGAACGGAGATGAGGAAGAACTTTTTCAGTCAGAGGGTGGTGAAGGTGTGGAATTCTCTGCCTCAGAAGGCAGTGGAGGCCAGTTCGTTGGATGCTTTCAAGAGAGAGCTGGATAGAGCTCTTAAGGATAGCGGAGTGAGGGGGTATGGGGAGAAGGCAGGAACGGGGTACTGATTGAGAGTGATCAGCCATGATCGCATTGAATGGCGGTGCTGGCTCGAAGGGCTGAATGGCCTACTCCTGCACCTATTGTCTATTGTCTATTGTCTATTGTCTAAAACCCTTTGTCAGAAAGTTATGCTATTAATTGTGTCAATCGTGAAAAGCAGGGTTAGGGGCTAGAGAGTTTCAGACTTGCAAGGGTTTCAGAGTTTTCAAAAGGAAAGGTTTTTAAATTGCTATAAAGTTATTTAAGTTACCACCAAGTAAAAACACTGTTGCACTAATCAATGTTGCATTGATTAATCAGAGTGCACAAGTGTTAATAGAACCGATCGCTTGTAAATTTCAATGGCGTCCTGCGGTGAAACTGAAACATTGTCTTCTTAAGGGAGAATGGCATCTGATTACTATTTTTCCCCAAGCACCTTTTTTCTTGCAAGCCAACTTTTTTTTTGTTTGTCTATTTTCAAAGTAACTTTTAAATGGTTCTTTAGTTCCCAATCAAAACACATTTCAAAACCAGAGAGAGGAAAGTAGCAGGAGTTTGGGGGGGAGAGGGGAGAAATAGGTGGGAGTCCAGGTTGGGAACAGGGAAGTGGGGGGTAAGAGAAGGAACAGTTGTAGAAGAAGGGGGTAGTGGGTGGGTCTTTAGACGTTACCTAAAACTGGAGAATTTAACATTCTTTCCATTGGGCTGTGAGCTGCCAAGGCGGAATATGAGGTGATGTTTCTCCAGTTTGTTTGTGTGTGGCCTCACTCAGGTAATGGTGGAGGCCCAGGACAGAAAGGTCAGTGTGGGAATGGGAAAGGGGAGTTAAAATGGATGGGAACTAGGAGATCAGGCAGGTCTTGGTGGACCAAGTGCAGATGCCCACCGATACTCAGCATTCACGGTGTTACTCCAGCACTTTGTGTCTGTCTTCGGTGTAAACCAACGCCTGCAGTTCCTTTCTACACATCTGGTGTTACGCCTGCAGGGAGAAGATAAGACTGCTCAAGGACAAGGGAGAAAATGTGAGGATGTAGGTGAGGTATCAAATCAGTACTTCTCATCTGTATTTACCACAGAGATGGACATGGAGGACAGTGAGATCAGCATGGATAATACTAATATGCAAGGGCAGGTTGAACTCAAGATGACGTGGTGTGGAGCTCTTGAAGGGCATTAAAGTGGATAAATCTCCAGGGCCTGATCGGACCCAACCGAAGTTATTAAGAGAGGCAAGACAGGGGGTTACAGGATGCTTGGCGAATAGCCAACGCAGTTCCTTTGTTTAAGAAGTGTAGTTTAGAGATACAGTGTGGAAACAGGCCCTTCGGCCCACAGAGTCCTCATTGACCAGCGATCCCCGCACATCAACACCACACACAAACTAGGGACAATTTTACATTGTGTACATCTATACCAAGCCATTTAACCTACAAACCTGTACGTCTTTGGAGTGTGGGAGGAAACCGAAGATCTCGGGGGAAACCCTCGCAGGTCACAATGAGAATGTACAAACTTCGTACGGACAGCACCCGTAGTCGGGATTGAACCCGGGACCCGGGTCTCTGGCGCTGTAAGACAGCAACTCTACCGCTGTGCCATCATGCCGCCCTCTACTACTATGTGAGATGGAGAGAATCCAGGGTCATTCAGCTGCACATCATTGGTGGTGACGCTGTAGGAAAGGATTCCTTGAGATAGGATTTACTCAAATTTGGATGAAATGGTTAAATTTGGATGAATGGTTAATTAGCAACAGTCAGCATAGCTTTGTGTGTGGTAGTTTGTGTCTAACTAACTTGATCAAGTATCTTTTTGTTGAGGTGAAAAAGGTGATCAATGACTTAAGATATAAGAAAATAACTGCAGATGCTGTTACAAATCGAAGGTATTTATTCACAAAATGCTGGAATAACTAGGGTGGTGTGTGTTGTCTACACAGATTTGAGTAAGGCATTTGATAAAGTCCCCTATGATAGGCTCATTCACGGTTTTAACAGTGACCTGATCATATGGATTCAGAACGCGCTTACCAATAGAAGAGAGATGTTGTGGTGAAGGGTGTTATTCAGACCGGATGTCTACGACCAGTAGTACTCTGTAGGGATGTGCACTAGAACATCTGTTTGTGATATATATAAATGATTTGGACACCAATGTGGATGGGTTGTTTGGTAAGTTTGCGGATGACACCAAGATTGCTGGAGTTGTGAACTGTGAAGAGAGCTATGCAGTGGGATCTACACAGATCAGCCAAAACATTATGACCCGATGAGCCAAAGCATTATGCCCACCTGCCTAATATGCTGTTGGTCCTCCGTGTGCAGCCCCATACACAGCAGGGTGCGATGCACTGTGTATTGTGACACATTCCTCCCGTGACCACCATTAACATTTTCTGTGACTTGTGCCACAGTCGACCTTCTGTCGGTTCGGACCAGACGGGATAGCCTTCATTGCCCTCGCGCATCGATGAGCCTTGGGTGCCCAACACCCTGTCGCCGGTTTGTGGTTTGTCCCTCCTCGGACCACTGTCGGTAGGTACTCACCACTGCTGACCGGGAGCACCCCACAAGCCTTGTCGTTTCAGAGATGCTCTGACCCAGTCGTCTGGCCATAACAATTTGGCCCTTGTCAAAGTCGCTCAGGTCTTTACTCCTGCCCATTTCTCCTGCATCCAACGCATCAACTTCAAGAACTGACTGTTCACTTGCTGCCTAATATATCCCACCCCTTGACAGGTGCCATTGTAACAAGATAATCAATGTTATTCACTTCACCTGTCAGTGGTCACAATGTTTTGGCTGATCGGTGCAGATCATGAATGATGGGATGAAAGGCAGATGGAGTTTAATCCGAGCATTTATGAGTTGTTGCACTTTGAGAGGTTGAATGTATGGGAACAGTGTACAGTTGATGGCATGACTCTTAACAGCATTAATGTGGAGAGGGGTTTTGTGCTCTAAGTCCATAGATCCCTGAAAGTGACAACACAAGTAAATAGAGTAGTAAAAATGGTGCATTGTATACTTGCACATCGGTCAGAGCAGTGAGTATATTAAGCATAGGAGTCAAGAGTCCATGGCGTAGCATTACAGGACTTGATTAGGTCACATTTGGAGCATTGTGTGGAATTTTGGCCACCCCATTACAGGATGTGGAGATTTTGGAGAGGTTGCGGAAGATGTTTGCAAGAATGCTGCCTGGATTAGAAGGCTAAGGGAAGACGATGGACAGAGTTGGATTGTTTTCTCTGGGAGGTGAAGAGAGGGTGAGGAAAGACCTGATAGATATCTATATATAAAATTATGAGTCACGGATAGGGTAGACATTGTTAAGCTTTTACCCAAGTGGAAATACGAAAGAACTAGAGGCTATAGCTTGAAGATGAAAGGGGGAAAGTTTAAAGGAAATGTGCACTGCAAGTGTTTTTACAGACAGCAGAGGTACTATAACGCACTGCTAGGGATGGTGGTGAAGGCAGATATGATATGCAATTG
Organism: Rhinoraja longicauda; assembly: GCF_053455715.1. NCBI lineage: Eukaryota > Metazoa > Chordata > Chondrichthyes > Rajiformes > Arhynchobatidae > Rhinoraja > Rhinoraja longicauda. The sequence goes on along the minus strand of NC_135959.1, from coordinate 75,909,209 downwards.
AGAAGGCATTTAGATAGACACATCTAAATGTGGTGCGGTAGAGTTGCTGCCTTACAGCGAATGCAGCGCCGGAGACCCGGGTTCGATCCCGACTATGGGCGCTGTCTGTACGGAGTTTGTACGTTCTCCCCGTGACCTGCGTGGGTTTTCTCCAAGATCTTCAGTTTCCTCCCACACTCCAAAGACGTACAGGTATGTAGGATAATTGGCTTGGTAAGTGTATAAATTGTCCACGGTGCGTGTAGGATGGTGTTAGTGTGCGGGGATCGCTGGTCGGCGCGGACCCGGTGGGCCGAAGGGCCTGTTTCAGAGCTGTATCTCTAAACTAAACTAAACATGGATCTGCTGAGAATCGAGGAACAAGATGAGATTAGCTTATCCTGGCATTGTGTTGGCCATGGACATTGTCGGGTGAAGGGCTGATTCCTGTGCTGTAAAATCTAGATTCTATTTTCTAACATACAATGTCCTGTTTCATTCCTGCCCTTTTAAAATGGCACATTCAAGATGAGTCACATTCCTCTTCTGCAATCTTGGAACCTTTGAAAAATCTAGGGAATTTTGGAATATTGAAACCATTACTATCAAAGTGTGAAGAAGGGTCTCGACCCGAAACATCACCCATTCCCTCTCTCTAGAGATGCTTCCTGTCCCGCTGAGTTACTCCAGCATTTTGTGTCTATCAACCATTACTAATGCACTCTTTAACACCCTGGGATGAAATCCATCAGGACCCATCAGCACCTGAGGAGATTAAGTACATGGGAGGTCGTATCTCAGGAAGATGATTGTGTCTTTTGAAGATGTGACCAAAAGGGTTGATGAGGGGAGAACTGTAAATATGGATTTCAGCAAGGCATTCGACAAGGTTCCACATGGTAGGCTGCTCTGGAAGGTTAGATCACATGGGATCCAAGGAGAGATAGCTGAATGGATAGAAAATTGGCTTCATGGAAGGAAGCAGAGGGTGATGGTGGAAGGTTGCTTCTCAGACTGGAGGCCTGTGACTAGTGGTGTGCCTCAGGGTTCAGTGCTGGGCCCATTACTGTTTGACATACACATCAATGATTTGGATGAGAATGTACAGGGCAAGATTAGCAAGTTTACAGAGGATACAAAGTGGGTGGTTTTGCAGATAGTGAAGATGGTTGTGAAAGATTGCAGCAGGATCTGGATCGATTGGCCAGGTGGGCGGAGGAATGGTTGATGGAATTTAATACAGGGACATGTTAGGTGTTGCATTTTGGGAAGTCTAACATGGTCAGGACCTACACAGTGAATGGTAGGGCTCTGGGGCATATGTTGGAGGGCAGAGGGATCTAGGAGTGCAGGTACATAGTCCCTTGAAAGTGGCATCACAGGCAGACAGGGTGGTTAAAAAGACTTTAGGCACATCAGTCAGAGTATTGAATGTAGACGTTGGGAGGTCAAGTTGCAGTTGTATAAGATGTTGGCGAGGCCACATTTACAGTATTGTGTTCAGTTCTGGTCACCATGTTATAGGAAAGATATTATCAAGCTGGAAAGGGCGCAGAGAAGATTTACAAGGATGTTGCCAGGACTCGAGGGCCTGAGCTATAGGGAGAGGTTGAGCAGGCTAGGGCTTTATTCCTTGGAGCGCAGGAGGATGAAAGGAGATCTTATAGAGGTGTACAATATCATGAGGGGAATAGATTGGGTAAACATACATAACCTTTTGCCCAGAGTAGGGAAATCGAGAACCAGAGGACATAGGTTAATGGTGAGGGGATAAAGATTTAATGATACGATACGATAATACTTTATTGTCAGATCAAGTCTAAAATGTTTCTTGCATCTCAGCAGCTCCACTTGCAACATCAACAAAGACAAAGAATGTAAGACAAGAAACGAGGATACATATATTCAGCATAACATTATGAACTGAGGGGTAACATTTTTACACGAAGGGTAGTGGGGGTATGGAACGAGCTGCCAGAGGAGGTAGTTACTATTGCAATGTTTAAGAAACAGTTAGACAGGTACATGGATAGGACAGGTTTGAAGGTTTGAAGACACATCATGATTACATCCGAACTGTCCACAATGTACAGATTCATGATGACAGGAATAAGTTATTGTACAGGCTAAAGTCCAGTTAAGTCGGATCAAGGATAGTCCGAGGGTCACACTAGTCCCACCTGCCTGCCCAAACGCAGGCAGGTGGGACTAGTGTAGATGGGGCATGTTGGTCAGTGTGGGCAAGTTGGGCCGAAGGGCCTGTTTCCATACTGGATCACTTTGTGACTCTGTAAACACATAACAGAGATCCTCACTTAATAATCTGACCACTGACATTCTCTTCCCCATGATTTCTTGCACCTGGTCCCAAGTTCAAGAACTCTCTACAATGACCACCACATGGAAAATAACATGACTAGGCGTTCAATTGTGCCAAGTCTTCTTGGACCAATGCCCAAGAACACTTGATCCAGTGCCAATAATGTCCCAGAAAAAAACCTCTTTTCATATTGTTCTTTGATGGATTTGAGGAGAACTGAAGGAATAGACCAGACTTGATTGAATGGTGGAGTAGACTTGATGGACCGATGTGCCTAATTCTGCTCCTATTACTTATGATCACTTATGATCTTATGATCTTATGACTACTCCCTCGTTCCTTATAGAAAAATAAGAAAGAAACCTTTACATAAATCTGAGAAAACAGATGGAGCCACTTAACCTTCCAACCTAGGGCCCATTGATGAAGAACACCTCAATACTGATGTACAATCCATGTACAGTCTACCCAGTTCATTATGAACCTCTTCATAATTCACTGTGGAGGCCAAGTCAAAGAATATTTTTAAGGCAGAGATACATAGATTCTTGTTTAGTACGGGCGTTCAGGGGTATTGGGGAGAAGGCAGGAGATTGGGGTTAAGAGGGAAAGATAGGTGAGCCATGATTGATTGGTACAGTAGACTTGATGGGTAAAATAGCCTAATTCTGCTCCTATCTCTTATGAACTTAAGATGTTCACAAGTTCACAAGTTACAGGAGTAGAATTAGGCCATTTGGCCCATCGAGTCAATGATTCTCTATTCGGCCCATTGTGCAATGATTCTCTATTTAACAATGTACCAAACAGCCTTTAAGATTTTAAGCTTGCAATTGCTAAAATATATTTTTAGCTGTTAGAAATAACTTTGCATTTGAAAATATTGCCTTGTGTCGTGAAGTGGTTGAAAGTGAATCCTTTACTTAGTTATAGCCGACAATCTCAGTTATAGGCGGCATGGTGGCACAGCGGTAGAGGTGCTGCCTTACAGCAAATGCAGCGCCGGAGACCCGGGTTCCATCCCGACTACGGGTGCTGTCTGTATGGAGTTTGTATGTTCTCCCCGTGACCTGCGTGGGTTTTCTCCGAGATCTTCGGTTTCCTCCCACACTCCAAAGACGCACAGGTATGTAGGATAATTGGCTTGGTAAATGTAAAAATTGTCCCTAGTGTGTGTAGGATGGTGTTAATGTGCGGGGAGCGCTGGTCGGCGCGGACCAGGTGGGCCGAAAGAGCCTGTTTCCACGCTGATTCTCTAAACTAAACTAAATCGGCCATGCCGGCAGTCATTCTCCTCCTCCCCCCTCCCCCCCCCCCCCCCCCCCCCCCAGTCCATGGTCCATTATCACGAGGGTTATCTGTATTAGTTTAGTGATACCGTGTGGAGACAGGCCTTCTGACCCACCAAGCCCATGCTGACCATGGATGACACTTTCACTCTAGTTATCCCACTTTCTCATTCCACTCTCCACACAGCAGGGGCAATATATGGAGGTCAAATAATCTACAACTCTGCAGGTGCTTGGAATGTAGGAGGAAACCAGAGCACCCGGAGGAGACCCACATGGTCACGGGGAAAACGTGCAAACTCCACACTGACAGCACCCAAAGTCAGGATCGAACCCAGGTCTCTGGTGCTGAGGCAGCAACTGTGTCACTGTGCTGCCCTTTGGTGCCAAATGTTCTTTTGTACATCGTCTTGAATCCACAACCTCAAGCGAACAGGTGACCCTACTCTTGCACAATATACTGGTGTACCATTGTCCTGTTTATTATGGGAGCACCAAATGCATCTGGTGAATGGCAATAACGGGCGTCAGTGCTTCTGTTGGACCTACACCCAATTTTCTGTAGATGTCCCATAATCTAATGTGCAGGAAGGAACTGCAGATGCTGGTTGATATCATGGGATAGACACAAAATGCTGGGGTAACTCAGCGGGACAGGCAGCATCTCTGGAGAGAAGGAATGGGTGACGTTTGCAGTCGAAGAAGGGTCTCGACCCAAAACGTCACCCATTCCTTCTCTCCAGAGGTGGTGCCTGTCCCGCTGAGTTACTCCAGCATTTTGTGCCTATCCCATGATCTAAAGCTGGGATGAGCGTCTTCTGATAAATTGTGGAGCTGCAGAGTGTGCTGCTGGCTGCCTCGTGATGAGCAAGGAGATGATTATCCACAAACGGTCATTCGCAGTGACAGCTTAGACAGCTGACGTGCCTCAGCAGCTTGCAAAGCCATTCTGTGAGTGCTGTGGTCAAGGTGACGGGACTGCCTCTGTGGTGTAGTGCTGAGAACCAGCCTCCCAGGCCTGCTGTGCAAGGGAACGCAATGCAAGAAACTAAATAGAAACATAGAAACATAGAAAATAGGTGCAGGAATAGGCCATTCGGCCCTTCGAGCCTGCACCGCCATTCAATATGATCATAGCTGATCATCCAACTCAGTATCCCGTACCTGCCTTCTCTCCATACCCCCTGATCCCTTTAGCCACAAGGGCCACATCTAATTCCCTCTTAAATATAGCCAATGAACTGGCCTCAACTACCTTCTGTGGCAGAGAATTCCACAGATTCACCACTCTCTGTGTGAAAAAAACCTTTCTCATCTCGGTCCTAAAAGACTTCCCCCTTATCCTTAAACTGTGACCCCTTGTTCTGGACTTCCCCAACATTGGGAACAATCTTCCTGCATCTAGCCTGTCCAACCCCTTAAGAATTTTGTAAGTTTCTATAAGATCCCCCCTCATTCTTCTAAATTCCAGCGAGTACAAGCCGAGTCTATCCAGTCTTTCTTCATATGAAAGTCCTGCCATCCCAGGAATCAATCTGGTGAACCTTCTCTGTACTCCCTCTATGGCAAGAATGTCTTTCCTCAGATTAGGAGACCAAAACTGTACACAATACTCCAGGTGCGGTCTCACCAAGGCCCTGTACAACTGCAGCAGAACCCCCCTGCTCCTATACTCAAATCCTCTTGCTATGAATGCCAACATACCATTCGCTTTCTTCACTGATCACATGATCCAGGGGCAGATAGTTTAGTTTAGAGATACAGATACAGCGCTGAAACAGGCCCTTCGGCCCAACGGGTCCGCGCCTACCAGCGATCCCCACACATTAATACTATCCTACACACTCTAGGGAGCATTTTTTTACATTTACCAAGCCAATTAACCTACAGACCTGTTTGCCTTTGGAGTGTGGGAGGAAACCGAAGATCTCGGAGAAAACCCACGCGGGTCACGGGGAGAACGTACAAACTCCGTACAGACAGCACCCGCGGTCGGGATGGAACCCGGGTCTCCGGCGCTGCATTCGCTGCAAGGCAGCAACTCTACCGCTGCGCCACTTGTTTTGGGAACAGCTCCATCCAAGACCGCAAGAAATTGCATCGAATCGTGGACGCAGCCCAGACCATCACACAAACCAACATCCCTTCCATTGACTCCATCTACACCTCACGCTGCCTCGGCAAGGCCAGCAGCATAATCAAGGACCAGTCGCACCCTGGCCACTCCCTCTTCTCCCCTCTCCCATCAGCAAAAGGTATAGAAGTGTGAAAACGCACACCTCCAGATTCAGGGACAGTTTCTTCCCAGCTGTTAGTTTTTCATTATGAAGTCATAAGGAATAGGAGTAGAATTAGGCCATTAGGCCCATCAAGTCTACTCCGCCATTCAATCATGGCTGATTTATCTCTCCTAACCCCATTCTCCTGCCTCTGACACCCGTTTTAATCAAGAATCTATCTATCTCTGCTTTAAAAATATCCACTGACTTGGCCTCCACAGCCTTGTATGGCAATGAATTCCACAGATTCACCGCCGTCTGACTAAATAATTATAATTGAAGACCAGATGTGATCAGACTGTGGAGCACTGACGATTCCGTCATTGTGATGGTCTTATTTGCATTCAACCTTTAGTATGCTGAGCATGTACGAGCAACCTGGGCAAACACCTCTCACATGGCACATGTTTGCTAACTGATAGCAACAGTTTGCATGTAATTGTTCTTGCAAAGCAGGAGTCCACTTGCAGGTAGCATTAAACTGTTCCTGTGGCACCTCTCTGTGCAGATACAAAGCTCAGTGACAGTAAGTAAAACTCTGATTGGAACATTGTGCCATTCTCTGAGCTAGAAGGTGCCTCTGTCCATCATCATCGGCGGTCACTGGAAGCGAGTGTGACTGTCCTCTCCATAGGGTCGGACGCCTGCCTGTGCGTGACTTTGTTTAACGTGGGGAGACTGGTGCACAGACAGCCACCACACGGTCCTTGACAGATCTGGGTCAGGATCCAGTGGCATGGAGTCCAAGACGACCGGGGACCCTTTTCTGCTGCAGCCTTCATCCACCTTCCCAGCCGTTGTGACGCTCCACTAAAGTCAGCCATCATCCTCCCTCCGCCTGTTCCACCGTTGAGGTCTTAGTTGGATCGTTCTTTGTCAGGGACCTCCCCCTCGACCTTACCCCCATGGGTGACCCTACCAGGAGCGTCGCTCCAGACGGCATCACTCTCAGGATCTCAGGACCACACGAGCCTCTCCACCACGACACGGTGACAATCCACGGAGAAGAGGTGCCTCTATTAATGCATCTTTGGAAGTACAAACCAGCCTTATAACATGCCGCAACATAGAACTCTCCATCTATGTTATCTGCTGTTTTCCTTATCCCTAATATAGCTCTCGTTTCCCTTATCCCCAACCAGTCTGAAGAAGGGTCTCGATCTGAATCATCACCCATTCCTTCTCTCCAGAGATGCTGCCTGTCCCGCTGAGTTACTCCAGCATTTTGTGTCTATCTTCGGTTTAAACGAGCATCTCCAGTTCCTTCCTACACATGAAAGTGTCAATAGACAATAGACAATTGACAATAGGTGCAGGAGGAGGCCATTCGGCCCTTCGAGCCAGCACCGCCATTCAAAGTGATCATGGCTAATCATTCTCAATCAGTACCCCGTTCCTGCCTTCTCCCCATACCCCCTGACTCCGCTATCCTTAAGAGCTCTATCGAGCTCTCTCTTGAATGCATTCAGACAATTGGCCTCCACTGCCAATTCCACTCCACTGAGAATTGGTGTCCATGCCAACTTGCAAAGAAGTGCCCACGACTCCGAATTCTGAGCAAGGCTGGCGATGGATTGATCCATGCACTTTGGCTTCCCTTACTTTCTGCCGGTCCGTCTAGACAATGTAATAGGCAATCACACTCTCAGTGGAGTCACAATCAATCTTCGCTCTCTCTATGAACTCCCTGGGCCCAGACGACGTACAGTAGCCGCATGTCCCTCTGAAAACCACTTCAGCTCTTTTGACGCCAGCATTTTAACTAATCTTTGCAGAATCAAATTCGAGTTAAATGCTCTCCTGCAGAAATACGGAACTCCAGCTCCCAGTTTACATAAGAGGACAAAAAGTCCAGGAGCAACTCGGTAGACAATAGACAATAGGTGCAGGAGGAGGCCATTTGGCCCTTCGAGCCAGCACTACCATTCACTGTGATCATGGCTGATCATTCTCAATCAGTACCCCGTTCCTGCCTTCTCCCCATACTCCTGACTCTGCTATCATTAAGAGCTCTATCTAACTCTCTCTTGAAAGCATCCAGAGAATTGGCCTCCACTGCCTTCTGAGGCAGAGAATTCCACAGATTCACAACTCTGGGTTTTTCCTCATCTCCGTTCTAAGTGGCCTCCTCCTTATTCTTAAACTGTGGCCCCTAGTTCTGGAAATACAGAACTGCTGCAGGTCCTGGTTTACATAAAAGGACAAACTCAACTCAACGGGTCAGGCAGTCCCTCTGGAGAACATGGACTGGTAACATTTCAGGTCGGGACCCTTCTTCAGACTGATTGTCGGGTGGTTTTTTTTGGGGGGGGGGGGAGGAGAAATGTGGGAGAGATGAGAGGCAGGACAAAGCATTGCAAGGTCATCCATAGACACAGGTTCAGTTTGGTTTAGTTTAGTTTAGAGATACAGCGCGGAAACTGGCCCTTTCGGCCCACCGGGTCCGCACCGACCAGCGATCCCCACACATTAACACTATCCTACACACACTAGGGACAATGTTTACATTTGCCAAGAAAATTAATCTACAAACCTGTACGTCTTTGGAGTGTGGGAGGAAACCGAAGATCTCGGAGAAAACCCACGCAGGTCACGGGGAGAACGTACAAACTCCATGCAGACGGCACCCGTAGTCGGGATGGAACCCGGGTCTCCGGCGCTGCATTCGCTGTAAGGCAGCAACTCTACCGCTGCGCCACCGTGCCGTCCGAAAGGTGAAGAAAAAGGGGAGGGAAGAAGGGAGAGGAGGAGGGGCTAGAGGTTACACAAAATCAGTGAATTCAATGTTCATGCCGTTGAATTGTAAGCTGCCCAAGCAGAATATGAGATGCTGTTTCTCTATTTTGAAGGTGTCCTCACTCTGGCAACAGATGAGGCCCAGGATAGGGTGACGTTTCGGTTCGAGACCCTTCTTCAGACTGAGAGTCAGGGGAAAGGGGAACGTGAGATATAGACGGTGATGTAGAGAGACGTAGAAATAAACGAATGAAAGATATGCTAAAAAGTAACAATGATGAAGGAAACAGGCCATTGTTAGAGCAGGAGGAATCACAGAGGGGGAGCAGCGAGGGAGGATGTTGCAGAACGCTCGTTGGAGAGGGGAGGAGGACTACTGGAATGGGAAAGGGAGTTAAAACGGATAGGAACCGAGAGATCCACCAGGTTTTTGGAGGACCATGAGCATGTTCAAGGAAATGGTCGCCCACTCTACGCTTGGTCTCGCCCATGTACAGGAGGCCATGTAACAACACCAAATGCAGTAGATGAAGTAAGAGGAGGTGCATGTTAACCTCTGTCTCACCTGGAAGGGCTGGTGGAAGCCCTGGACTGAGGTGAGGGAGGAGGTATAGGGACAGGTGTTGCATCTTCTGCGGTTGCAGGGGAAAGTACTTGGGGAGGGGGTGGATTGGGGGCGGGGGGAAGAGATGAGTGAACCAAGGAATTGCGGAGGGAACGGTCTCTGCGGAAGGCGGAAAGGAGTGGACATGGGAAGATGTGACTGGTGGTGGGATCACGCTGGAGGTGACGGAAATGTTGGATATGGACGCTGGTGGGGTGAAAGGTGAGGACCAGGGGAACTCCATTTTTGTTCTGGATTGGGAAGGAGAAGAGAACTACAGGACACAGTGGAGACAGGGGTGAGGGTTCATCTATGACAAGGGGAAAACACATTTACTAAAGGAAGGGGACATCTCGGATGCCCGAGAATGGAAATCCTCATCTGGGCAACAGGTGCGGCAGAAATGGAGGGATGGAGAGTAAGGAACAGCATCATTGTAGGAGGGAGGATGGGAGCTCTTCCCAATTTCCCAATACTAGATCCAGCATTGCCCTCTCACGTGTCAGGGCCTCCACATACTGCTTGTGGAATCCTATACCCACCAGGGACAATTGTTACATTTACCAAGCCAATTGACCTACAAACCTGGACATCTTTGGAGTGTGGGAGGAAACCGAAGATCTCGGAGAAAACCCACGCAGGTCACGGGGAGAACGTACAAACTCCGTACAGACAGCGCGCGTAGTCGGGATGGAACCCGGGTCTCCGGCGCTGCATTTGCTGTAAGGCAGCAACTCTACCGCTGCGCCACCGTGACCGCCCCGGTATTTGATTAGTTGTCTTGTTTGATTATTCACTCTCAGTACTTGAATGGCAGCTGATCATTAATAATTACAAGATCACCTTTGAATCTTTTTCCATCCTCAGCTGCTCCGTCGAGTTACAGCAATCTTTCCTCTTATTATCCAGCTCATGGGAATGATTTGATTTCCTTGGCATCACTGTGGAAATGTCACTTTGCTCTGCATGTCACAAAAGCCCAGGAGACTGCCAATTGCACCACATTAAAAGAAATTATTGATAGAAAGTACTGAGTAAATGAAAGTAATTTATATGCTAATAGTCCTTAATAATTTTAATCACATTAAATATTACGAAAGGCCAAAGGTCCAATTTGAATCATGTCACATCTTCATATATACCTTTTGTGACATTTTTGCAAATTGTCAATTGATAAATTGTGAAAAAAAATTCAGGTTCTGCCAATAAACATTATTTAAAACAATTCCTTATGTTGTTGCCTTAATGTAATGACTTGAATCTATTAAAATTATTAAAGTTCATCTTGCAAATACCTTCAGCAATATCAGTGCAAGAAGAAACTGCAGATGCTGATTTAATCTGAAACATAGAAACATAGAAAATAGGAGCAGGAGTAGGCCATTCGGCCCTTCGAGCCTGTACGCACCGCCATTCAATATGATCATGGCTGATCATCCAACTCAGTATCCTGTACCTGCCTTCTCTCCATACCCCCTGATCCCTTTAGCCACAAGGGCCACATCTAACTCCCTCTTAAATATAGCCAATGAACTGGCCTCAACTACCTTCTGTGGCAGAGAATTCCACAGAATCACCACTCTCTGTGTGAAAAAAAACGTTCTCATCTCGGTCCTAAAAGACTTCCCCCTTATCCTTAAACTGAAGATAGACACAAAAAGCTGGAGTAACTCAGTGGGACTGGGGAGAAAAGGAATAGGTGACATTTTGGGTCGAGACCCTTCTTAAGACTGGAGAAGTCTGAAGAAGGGTCTCGACACGAAATGTCACATCAACAACATCAGTGCAGGTATTTACTTGTACTGATAGATGATGGAAAAATAATTTGGCATTGAAAACAAGTTAAACGTTGTGCTTCAGTAAGCCATTGAGTTAGAACTTATTTTTGAAATAATGTCAGGCAATGTTGAAATGACAAAGCCATGTCTCCTCAATCTCATGTTAAAAATAAGTGTCTGCATTTGATGAAAAGGGAAATGATTGATAACATACTTTTTCTGGTATGTCCCTGAAATCTGCAGCAGAATTGTCTAGATTTCGTGGGTGAAACATAGAAACATAGAAAATGGGTGCATTTGGCCCTTCGAGCCAGCACCGCCATTCATTGTGATCACGGCTGATCATCCACAATCAGTAACCCGTGCCTGCCTTCTCCCCATATCCCTTGACTCCACTAGCCCCTAGAGCTCTATCTCACTCATAAGCATCATACGATATTATCTTTATTGAAAGTAAAATCTTTATTGGCTTCACGGAAGGAAGCAGAGGGTGATGGTGGAAGGTTGCTTCTCGGACTGGAGGCCTGGGAGTAATCCAATGATTACCACCTTTGCGGTCGTGCTATTTAACCTTTTGTGTAACTCACTATATTCACTTTGCAAGATCTCATCTCTTTTCCCTAACTGCATTATTTGTGGTAATGTGCACATGGACATCTAGGTGCTCATCCTCCCCTTTAAGAAGGTTCTGCAGCTGCTCTGAGATATCCTGGGCCCTGCAGCAGGGAGGTAATACACCATTCTGGAGTGCGGTTTGTGACCACAGTGTCTCCAGTCTAGCCCCTATCTAATGAGTCTACATTCACAATCTCTCTGCCTCACTTCACCCTTCCTTGCTGGGCTTCAAAATCTGACCTGGTGAAACACTGCAATCTTCTGAAGGCCCGTTCCCCAGCGGTATCGACAAGGGAAGATGTAGGGAGGAACTGCAGATGCTGGTTCACACCAAAGATAGACACAAAATGCTGGAGTAACTCAGCGAGACAGGCAGCATCTCTGGAGAGAAGGAATGGGTGACGTTTCGGGTCGAGACCCTTCTTCCTCCCACACTCCAAAGACGTACAGGTTTGTAGGTTAATTGGTTTGGTATAAGTGTAAATTGTCCCTAGTGGGTGTAGGATAGTGTTAATGTGCGGGGATCGCTGGTCGGCGCGGACCCGGTGGGCCGAAGGGCCTGTTTCCGCGCTGTATCTCTAAACTAAACTAAACTAAACTAAACTAAACTAAACTAAACTAAACTAAACTAAACTAAACTAAACTAAACTAAACTAAACTAAACTAAACTAAACTAAACTAAACTAAACTAAACTAAACTAAACTAAACTAAACTAAACTAAACTAAACTAAAAGATTTGGTGTGCAAAGGGCCTTGATGGGATGTAATTTTTCAAGTGTTTGGAAAAGTTTCCTCGGACCCCTGAAAAGGAGAGAGTAATGGTTGTGGAAACTGGGCTGAAGGGTCTATTTCCCTGATGATAGACCCAAAATACTGGAGTAACTCAGCAGGACAGGCAGCATCTCTGGATAGAAGGAAAGGGTGACGTTCCGTGTCGAGACCCTTCTTCAGACACCCTGTTGTATGGCTGGATGCCTCTCTGACTCTGACTGTAAATAATGATTTTTATTGGATAATATATTTAAAGCTTTATTCCGATATAAAATCCATGTTATATGGGTTCCACGGCATGGTTACCACAGCTGCAAAAGTATGGAAAAGTTTTATTGCACTGAATTTTGATGCAAGATACTTTCTTTTCAAATGAATCTCATAACCTATCTTTCGGGTTGCAGTCAATGGGATACAAAAGAATATGATTTTTTACATTTACGCTCAATCCTCATTGAGCACCCGAGAGAGTGCTGGATTCCTGTAGGTAGCACAAAATGAAGAACACCAAGCACCTCTCCTATATACCCAACATGACTTAGTGGCACGGTGGCGCAGCGGTAGAGTTGCTGCCTTACAGCGCCGGAGACCCGGGTTCCATCCCGACTACGGGCGCTGTCTGTACGGAGTTTGTACGTTCTCCCCGTGACCTGCGTGGGTTTTCTCTGAGATCTTCGGTTTCCTCCCACACTCCAAAGACGTACAGGTTTGTAGGTTAATTGGCTTGGTAAATGTAAAATTTGTCCCGAGTGACTGTAGGAGTGTGTTAATGTGTGGGGATCG